>NC_063376.1:7589810-7622626 GCF_021869965.1 Rhincodon typus
GCCAATTTCTGATCCAAACCGCTAAATCACCCTCAATCCCATGCCTCTGTATTTTCTGCAATAGCCTACCATGGGGAACCTTATCAAACGCTTTACTGAAATCCATCTACACCACATCAACCGCTTTACCCTCATCCACCTGTTTGGTCACCTTTTCAAAGAACTCAATAAGGTTTGTGAGGCACCACCTACCCTTCACAAAACTGTGTTGACTATCCCTAATCAAATTATTCCTTTCTAGATGATTATAAATCCTATCTCTTATAATCCTTTCCAACACTTTACCCACAACCGAAGTAAGGCTCACTGGTCTATAATTACCAGGGTTGTCTCTACTCCCCTTCTTGAACAAGGGGACAACATTTGCTAGTCTCCAGTCTTCTGGCACTATTCCTGTAGACAATGACGACATAAAGATCAAAGCCAAAGGCTCTGCAATCTCCTCTTTAGCCTCCCAGAGAATTCTAGGATAAATCCCATCCGGCCCAGGGGACTTATCTATTTTCACACCTTCCAGAATTGCTAACACCTCCTCCTTATGAACCTCAATCTCGTCTAGTCTAATAGCCTGTATCTCGGTATTCTCCTCGACAACATTGTCTTTTTCCTGTGTGAATACTGATGAAAAATATTCATTTAGCACCTCTCCTATCTCTTCAGACTCCACGCACAACTTCCCACTACTGTCTTTGACTGGCCCTAATCTTACCCTAGTCATTCTTTTATTCCTGACATACCTATAGAAAGCTTTAGGGTTTTCCTTGATCCTACCTGCTAAAGACTTCTCATGTCCCCTCCTGGCTCTTCTTAGCTCTCTCTTTAGGTCCTTCCTGGCTAACTTGTAACTCTCAAGCGCCCTAACTGAGCCTTCACGCCTCATCTCTACATAAGCCTCCTCCTTCCTCTTGACAAGAGATTCAACTTCGTTAGTAAACCACGGTTCCCTCACTCGACCACTTCCTCCCTGCCTGACAGGTACATACTTCTCAAGGACACGCAGTAACTGTTCCTTGAACAAGCTCCACATTTCAATTGTGTCTTGCCCCTGCAGTTTTCTTCTCCATCCTATGCATCCTAAATCTTGCCTAATCGCCTCATAATTGCCTTTCCCCCAGCTATAACTCTTGCCCTGTGGTATATACCTATCCCTTTCCATCGCTAAAGTAAACGTAACTGAATTGTGGTCACTATCACCAAAGTGCTCACCTACCTCCAAATCTAACACCTGGCCTGGTTCATTACCCAGTACCAAATCCAATGTGGCCTCGCCTCTTGTTGGCCTATCCACATACTGTGTCAGGAAACCCTCCTGCACACATTGGACAGAAACTGACCCATCTAAAGTACTCGAACAATAGCGTTTCCAGTCAATATTTGGAAAGTTAAAGTGATGAGGCCTCTTCTGGAATAATGCATCCAGTCTGGTCATCCTGTTATAGGAAGGATATTTAACGCTGGAGAGGGTTCAGAAAAGATTGACGAGGATGTTGCTGGAACGGAGGGTTTGAGTTATAAGGAGAGGCTGGATAGGCTGCAACTTTCTCATTGGAATGTAGGATGTTGAGGAGTGACCTTATCGCAGTTTGTAAAATCATGAGAGGTATAGATAAGATGAGTGGCAGATGTCTTCTCTCTAGGGTGGGGGATTTTTAAGGTGAGAGGAGATTTAAAGTCATGAGGCAACTTTTTTTACACAGTGGTTTGTGTGTGGAATGAACTTCGAGGGGAAGTGGTGGATGTGGATACAGTTATGTTTAAAAGGCATTTGAATAAATGCATGAATGAGAAATGTTTGGAGAGATATGGGTCAAGCAGAGGCAGGTGTGACTAGTTTAGTTTGGGATTATGGCCGGCATAGACTGGTTGGACCAAAGGGTCTGTTTCTGTGCTGTGAGACTCTTTCAGTGACCCAGATGAGTTCTTACAGCAGTTAACAATGTTTGTATGGTCACGATTAGGCTAGCTTTTTATTCCAGAATTTTACTGAATTCAAATTTCACTATCTGCCACGATGAGAGTTGAACCTCGTCTCCAGTTCTCATGAAGAGTCATATCGGACTTGAGACGTTAACTCTTGTTTTCTCCCTGCAGATGCTTTCAGACCTGCTGAGTTTCTCCAGCACTTTATGTTTTTGTTCCCTAGACCTTTAGCCTGGGGTTCTGGATTACTAACCTAAAGACATTACCCCACCCCTCCCCACAAGCCTTCTCTGTCACCATCTTAAATTTTATTTAATTACAGTCAGTATTGCTTAGATGTTCTCCTACTTTTACCTCTCAAAATATTTTGCACTATTTTTGAAGTGCAGCATATGTTTTAGCGAGAGAGAGCTGATAGCTTTATTCTGCTCTTGCTTGGAAGATCAATATAGGTCTGGGCATTAGCGAGAACTGCATTTCTCTTCACTAAGTAATGCCATGGGATCTTTAGCATCCATGTGAGAAGGCAGACGGACTCTCTGTTTTGCATCTCATCCAAAGACACTTCAGTACTCCGTAGGTATTGCATTATCTCAGCCCAAGTTATGGATTTACCTTTAATTGGATGTGGACCCAGGGCATAAAGGTGAAAGACGAGTGACTGGTATGCATTATTGTAAGGGCTGGAGCCCTGGTTCTGGGTGGGTTAGTCTGCTAGTCTCCTTGTCTGTATACTGCACTGTGAGTTTCCTGACCTCCTGTAAGATCTCTTGGACCACCAGTGCTTTTCCTGTCCAGTCACTGACCCACTTGTCCTGTTGTGCCGCAATGCAACGAATGTGCTGAGGAGCCGCTACCTCCATTCGGGGTTTTCCAGTGTAGACTTGAGGAACTTTGCACTAATGCTGATTTTCCTTCTGCTGTCTGCAGGTGTGTGAGATTATTGAAAGCCCACTTTTCCTCAAGTTGAACCCCATGACAAAGCACACAGACGTAAGTAAGATGTGTTAAAGTTAGACAATGGTCAAATAAAAACAATGTTCACGTAAAATTCCACTGTGCAGTTGCTGTGTCTGTCATTAAATCCTGATGTTCAGTGATACTGCCCCTCATGACATTCTGATAATGATGTTTTGTCGCACTGTTCCCATTTCATCCTGATCCCTATGTTCTGTGGTACTATCCCCATCAGATCCTACTCTGATGTTTTGGAGCACTGTGCCTTGTATAATCCCCATCTTGATGTTTTGTGACACAGATCACCGTTGGATCCTGATGCCAATGTTCTGAGAAGCTATCTGCCATTTGATTCCAATCTCAATGTTCTGTGACACTGCAATCCCTGGTACCCCACCCCAACAGTCAGCATTCCCTTAAATTTTTGTTTTCTTCTGTATGCACTTCGGAGGTCAGTGCTGTGACTGGTGTCAGCACAAACAGTCGTTGCGCATGGGCCGTCAGAGTGGCTGCATGCGACACGCAATTTAAAGGGAACGTTGCCCAACCCCTCATCCACCCTCCGTTAGAACCTGGTGTTCTGTGACACTGCTTCCCACGCACCCACCCCCACCCCCTACCACCCATTGGATCCCAGTCCCAATGCTCTGTGATACTGTCTCTCGTTAGGTCATGATGCTGTTACTACAATCCTTTGTCCTTATTGAATCCTAGCCCCTCTGTTCTGTGCTGCTGTCCCCTATTAAATCATGCCACCCTGTTGTGCTGCCCTGGTTACATATACTATTCCTCTATAAATCCTGATACTGTTACAG
This sequence comes from Rhincodon typus, assembly GCF_021869965.1. Lineage (NCBI taxonomy): Eukaryota > Metazoa > Chordata > Chondrichthyes > Orectolobiformes > Rhincodontidae > Rhincodon > Rhincodon typus. Next base: position 7,593,503 of record NC_063376.1, read on the forward strand.
TACTGCTATTAAATCTCACAGTCCTAAGTACGTTCACCTTCATTGAACCCCTGGATCTCGTTAAGTCTTGCTGTTGTTACTCATCTTCCGCCATCTTTTGTGACTAACCCACATCTTGTGTCTTTCTCTTCTCTCTGTTTTGTATCTTCTCCTGTTCGCATTCCCTTTTGCTGCGAACCGTCTTCCCAGTTGTCACTCGAACTGTCCCTTATCAACACCACCAACCCCTCTGCCCCCCGCCCCAATCACCACGGTGACGAGCTTTGTCTGGCTGATTTTCTAACATTGTGACTGAAACCATTCTTGATGCAGAATGAAGTTTAAAATCCAGCGGCTGCTCAAAAGTTGTGCTTACTTTATCTCCGTACAAATGTTTTTGATTTGATTGCCTGCAACAATTGAACTTACAGCCAGGCGGCCTCAGACCAAAGCCAGAATCTCTGCGTTTGACAGGAGTTTGTTTTAAGCATGGCCTTTAGGAGGCTCCAGTCTCTGTTCTTGTTGATATTCCAGGAGCTGCAGTTGTTTCAGGGAAGCAGTTCCTCCACTGACGTAAGTAGAAAAGGAGGAATAAGAGGCATTGGGTGTAAGTGGTTTGTACACTGGCATTAGCTGGCTGTTCTCCTTTTTCTGTTTCGAAAGACTGATCGTCTTTGATGACGTCAAATATTGTTCATGAGATTCCCCTCCTGCCCCCTTGACCTCACTCCCACTAAACTCTGACACAGTAGCTCAGTGGTCAGCAGAGTTTGATTCCACCCTCAAGTGACCGTATGTGTGGAGTTAGCATTTCTTCACATGTCTGCATGGGTTTCCTCCTGGTGCTGCAGTTTCCTCCCACAGTCCAAAGATGTGCAGGTTAGGTGGATTGGCCATGCTAAATTGCTCATAGTGTCCAGGGATGTGCAGGCCAAGTGGGTTAGCCATGGGAAATGCAGGGTTACAGGGATAAGATGAGTCTGGGTGAGATGCTTTTCAGAGGGTCGGTGTGGTTTCAATGGGCCAGATGGCCTGCTTCCACACTGTCGGGATTCTATGATTCTATAGATCACATGTTGATCCTTCCTGACCTTCACTTTGTTGACATTATAAACCAGCTCCTCTCCTCCGGAACCAAGCACCCCCCCCTTCCCCTCGCCCTCACTAACTCCCTTTCAAAACTGCCCCCAAAACCAGGATTGTGTTCCTTTGACCCGCAACCCACAGGTTTAAATCTTCCTATTGGAAAGCAGCCACAGCCATCGCAGGTGACGAAAGGTGTTGGAAGTTCTGCAGTTCAGAAGAAGCGGCATTTTCAACTTGATAGGCTGGTGTCGTTCTCCTTGCAGCAGAGAAATTGCAGGGAGAGCTGTTTGACATGTAGAAAATTAAGTGGCATTGGTAGTACACAAAGAAGGAAACTTTTCCTCTTGGTGGAGGGGTCAGTAACCAAAAAGCACAGGTTTAAGGTGAAAGTAGGTGGTTTAGAGGGGATTTAAAAAAGAGTTTTTTTTTTCCCCCCCAGAGGGTGGTGGGTATCTGGAATTCGCTGCCTGAAAGAGTGACAGAGGCAGAAACCATCAGTATTTTAGAAGCGTTTAGATGAATGCTTGAAATGACATAGAATGCAAAGTTACGGGCCAAGTGCTGGGAAGTGTGTTTAGAGTAGATCGCTGCTTGATTACCAGCACTGCCAAGATGGGCTGAAGGGCCTTTTTCCCTGTTATAATACTCTGTGATTCTCGGACTCAACTTCACACCTCCACCTCTCCTAACCCCCTCCCACTGCTTCTACAGGCCTGGTGTACAGTCCTGCACGAGCCATGGTTTCCTTCAGTTGGGTACTGTAGAGGCCAGAAGCATGCTCAGAAATCCCAGCTGCCCTATTCCTGACCTGAAAACAAAAGGCATCTAGAGTTGCAGCCCTTTCCTGTCTGGGCACCACCAAAAGGCGTACTCTTTCATACCTTACACAAACCTTGTACGTTGCCACCAGTTCCCTGACCATCTACTGTCCGACTGAAACACAAAATTCACAACTTATTTGACCCTGAGTTGATTGCTGAGAGTCGGACAGCTATGCGTATGCACAGTCACACAACCTAGAGGGCGTGTTGCTTCTGACCTTATGACGGAGGGAAAGTTGCTGATGAAATGCTAAGGTTAGATCGGCCTAGGATACTCCCCTGAGGAACGTCTGCAGCAGTGCCCTGGAGGTGAGCTGATTGATCTCCAACAACGTCAACCATCTTCTGTTTTGACAAGTTTGACTATAACCAGTGGAGATCTCCCACCCCCCCTTCTCATTCTCATTGATTCCAGTTTTGCTAGGTGTCCTTGATTCTATTGTCTGTCAAATTCTGCCTTCATGCCAAGGGCAATCACTCTCAATTCATCCCGAATTAATCTCTTGAGTCAGGGCCCTAACAACGTCTGGAGCTGAGTGTCCCTGATTGAACTGAACTGAATATCATTGAGCAGATTATTGCTGACTAAGTGCTGATAGAACTGTCAGTTACATCTTCCATCGCTTTGCTGATGATCGAGAGTTGACTGGGGCAGTAATTGGCCAGATTGGGTTTACCCTCCATTTTTCCCAGGATATACCTGAACAATTTTCCACTTTATCAGGTAGATGTCAGTGTTGTAACTGTACAGGAAGGGCTTGGTTCGGGATGCAGCAAGTTTTGGAGCACAAATCTGCAGTACTATTGCTGGAATGATGTCAATGCCCCTACACTTTGCAGTATCCAGTGCTACTTATTGATATTGGGTGGAGTGAATTGAATTGGCTGAAGATTGGCATCCGTGATGCTGGGGGCCTCGGGAGGAGACCGAAGTAGATTATCTGCATTTCTGATTGAAGATTTTTGCAAATGCTTCTGCCTTGTCTTATTCTGGGTTCTCCAGTTGTTGAGAACAAAGGTATTTGTGGAGTCTCTTCCTCTAAGTTATTGAATTGTCCACCACCATGCACAACTGGCTGTGGCAGAACTGGAGTGTTCGGATCTGATCAGCTAGTTATGAGGTCGCCTAGCCCTGTAAGATGAACGTTACTTCCTCTGTTTGGCCTCCAAGTAATTGTAAATTGTATCATCATCAGATTGACACTCATTTATAGATATGCCTGGTGCTGCTGCTGGGATGTCAGCAAGTGCTCTGGATTGTACCAAGTTTGGTCTCCTGGCTTGATGATAATGGGAGAGATCGGGGGATGCCGGGCCATGAAGTTTTGATTGTGGTTTAAAGAACTCTGCTGCTGCTAGTTCGTGGTGGCTTCATGTAGGATTATTGCTGTGCAGAAGGAGGTCCCAATACCCTTGGTCTGCACAGCATTATATATCAACTTCATTATGCACGTGAAAATGAGCAAACTGAGCAACGCTAACACAAATCCAGTGACTTTTCCTGTTCTCCTCCTCGGTCTGATTTGCGTACCGGTAAAAATGCTGCAGTAAGCCCTGAAAGTGAACAGGAAATGGCGCCATGACTCGTGAGACTTTGTATGTTGAAGACTCTCCTTTCTCAGTTGCTAGTTTCTTGGAGATCAGATACGGTACCAACATGTTGGGCTCATATTCTTCAGAGTTTAGAAGAATGACAGGCAACCACTTTGAAACAAATAAGTTTCTTAGGGGACTTGACAGGCTAGATGCAAAGAGGTAGTTTCCCTGCTGTGAGAGTCTAGGACCAGGCAATATAATGGCTCATCGGTTTAAGACAGATGAAGGGGAATCTCTTCTCTCGGAGGGTAGTGCATCTGAAGAAATCACAGCGGGTCAGGCAGCATCTGCAGAGAGAGAGAGAGAGAGAGAGAGCAAGCTAATGGTTCGAGTCTAGATGACTCTTCATCAGAGCTGACATGATGTGCGGAGGGGGCAGCATTTGTGCAATATTGGATGTGGGATCCGTGTGAATTCTTTGTTGTAGAGGCTGGGTGATTAAGTATATTTCGGGCTCAGATAGGTTTTTGAATCAGTAAGGGAATCGAAGTTTACGGGAGAAAGGGGAGTTGAGGGTTATCAGAGCAGCCATGATTTCATTGAATGACACCGAAGACTCCAGGAGCTGGATGAACCACTAATGCTGCTATGTCTTATAGTCTAACTGTTGTGTCATGGGTGGCTACATGGAGCTGTTTTGAATCTAGTCCATTCAACTGTGGCAGAATAGAGGGATACCTTATGTGCAGATAGGACTTTGGCTGCAGAAGGATTGTGCAGTAGTCACTCCTACTAATACGGTCTTGACCATAAGTGTCTGCAACAGGTGATGGCTGAAGCCCAGGTTAAGTAGGTTTATCCCCTCCACATACTCATCTAAAACTCTGCTACCCATATTCTAACCCACACCTAGTGCCATTCACCCCCACCCCTATATCTACTGATGCACCCAACACATGAAAATTAAACATTTCTACATCCCTCCATGACCTCTCCTCTTCTTTCTGTGTAACCTCCTCCAGCCCTGCTACCCTTCAAACTCTTTGATAAGGGACCAGGAGTAGAGGAAAACGCTACCCCAGCAAAGGGACAAAAAGGACCTGAAAATTCGCCCTTATTTCCAACTTGTTTTAATTACCAAAGAGCTGATTGACATGGCAACTGAGGAAAAAAAAGACAAATTTATTCTGAACAAATCGTCCGTGTTCAGCTTTCTAAGAATAAATGAATGTCAGCACAGATGCTATGGATTACAGCTGTTGACTGTGCTAAAAGTCCAGCTGTTTGCAATTGGAACAGAGTCCTTGTTAATATTTTAAATGTGAAATTTGCCTGAAGTAAAGCTATGGGAGTTTCATCTCCAAGTGTTGGAGCACTGCCCACAAGATACCGTCATGGAGGGAGGAAACAAGCCAGTTCGGTTAGGGTCCCAGCAAGCAAGAAGAGGGAGGGTGGAGGAGGATCAGAAATCAGCAGTGTTAGTTTGAGCTGAACTTGAGTTTTAAAAGCTGCTGACCTGAAGGAGGATTGGAAACCTGAAGGTGGTGAGGGGTTTCTGGAAAAAAGGAGTTTTAAGTGGGAGAAGTTTGACTCCAGTGGGATGGGCTTTGAACACAGGAGGCTGCCTGCCTTTGAAAATGCAGCAGGTAATTAGAGGAAAACATAAAAGCTACCAGATTAATTAAAAGCATGTTCCTGTTCTGAAAGCTCCACAGCTTGATCCTACTGTGTAGCACTTAATTGGGAAAGACTTGGCTTCAGAAAAAAGAACAAGTGTAATAAATGTTTACCACCTGACTGTGTGTCTTCTCTTACAGCTTCCAGTTAGTGTTTACGAGTCAGTCATCGATATCATCGCTGGAGAGGTATGGAATTAACCGACTTTAGTTCTGTCCTGTCCTATGTATGTCTGTATCGTGCATGATGCACAGTCCCCCTCTGTATCAATCTGTGTATATATCCTGCACCATGTACAGTCCCCCTCGGGCTGTATCAGTCTGTGTATATATCCTGTACCATGTGCAGTCTCTTTCTGTCATATGCAATGCTGCGTACAGTCCCTCTCTGTGGGTGTTGCTGGATTTCCCATCCCTATTGACCCCGAGAAGGTGACAGTGAGCCACAGCAGTCCTTGGGTGTAGATACATCTACAGTGCTGATAAGGCAGGAATTCCAGGCTATGGACCTAGTGACAGTGAAGGATTGGCAGCATAATTCCAAGTCAGGATGGCGTCTGACTTGATCTATCCTGCAGAATGTTGCAGTCAGTCTTTGCGCATCCTGCACTGGACACTGTCCTACTATTTCTGTCCATGTACGACTAAATATCCATCACCACATACAGTCTCACTCTTCTTATCCGAATGTGTGTGTTTTCTGCAATATCCTATTGGCATTTTCTTCCTGGCTAAAGTTATGCATGTCTTTAACCTAGATTAGTCATATTATATTCAGTCTCCATAATCATTTCAAGTTTATTTACGTTTCTACTCTTTCTTCCTTCCCTTTTTAACTGCCAGAAAAGATTTTTCTAACCAATTCATATGCCACTGAGACTTGTAGACCTGTTCCATGCCATTTGCATAAAAAGCAGAGCTACAACACTTCCTGTTTATCACTTATCCTTCAGATAGTCAACTCTCAAACAATCTGCATTATATTTCCACTCTTCATGGAGACCTGGGCATTCTTACCACAGGAGGAGACCCTTTGGCATACAATGCATGTGCTGGTTCTTTGCTGGAGAGATCAACTGAGATTTCCATTGTCGCACTCTCTCCCCGTAGCCCTGTATCAATCTTCAAACTAATCTCACTGTCCCATTCCCTCCCTATAGCTATGTATTAAACCAAGACTAATCCCACTACCCTGATCTCTCCCCACCGTCCTATATCAATCCCAAACTAGTTCCATTGCCCTGTTATCTATGTAAAGCTCCATATCAATCCTAAACTAATCTCATTGTCCCATTCCCTTCTGATAGCCATGTATCAATCTCCAAATAATCTTACTCCAATGCTGTCTCCCCCATAGTCCTTTGTCAATTCCAAATTAATCCCATTGCTCTGCACACTCTGCACAGTCTTGTATCAAGCCTCAAACTAATCCCACTGACCCATTGTTTTTCCCATAGCCCTGTATCAATCCTGAAACTGATCTCACTGCCTCATTCACTCCCTATAGCACTGTATTGAATCCCAACTAATCCCACTGCCCTGCTCACTCCACGTGGCCCTGCACTGTTTCTCACACTGTTTCAAATATATGCCTCATTTTGAGTTTCAAGATGCGATTGTCTATGCCTCCATTGTTCCATGTGGTAAACCTTTCCACCTTCAGCAATCTTCCATGCAAAGAAATTCCATCTGACTTTGGCACTTTCTTAGTGACAGTTTTTAACCGTTAATCTCACTAACCAAGAACCGTCGAGTTCCTAACGTCAATGTGGTGTATTCTTGCTGGTTTCACTCTGTGTACAGTCGTTAACTCTGCTTTAACATCACCAATATCTTCTCATAATAGTAGTTTCTCATTCCTGCTAAAGTTCTGATGTATCTACATAGTCTGTTCCCTCTCTGCGGTTTTTAATGTCTTGCTAGGATGGGTTACAAAACTCCACACGCCGCTCCAGCTGTGAAACAACCAATATTGCCTGCAAACTCATCATTATTTGTTTATTCTTGCGTACTGTACACCTATTAATACACCCCAACTTGTGTTAGCGTGTATTGTCTGCTCTCCGTTTTCTGGAAGATTTTGTTTCTGAGCCTGACCTTATCTATTCCTTCACCCTCTCCAGTAACTCTTCACTCAGTGTGAATGACAGATGCTGATTTTTCCCGCGTTGCCTCAGACCTTTTCGCATTTTCAAGGGTCTAGCTCCATTTTTCCCATGTGCCTGTTAACCTTTTGCGGCTTTCCAAATCCTTTGTAGGAAAGTGTGAAAATTATGGTCATTGCTGTCAAGTTTTAAATTGTCCCAGAATAAAAGTGGGCGCATCCTGGGATGTTAGCTCTTGCGGGCATCTGTGCCCACTTTCTCAGGCTGGATCATCTTTTATCCTCCTCTCCAGGAAGGGCCAATTTCTCTCTACCAGCCATCTCATCAGTCACTGACTCTCAGGCTCTGAAAACTGCAGGAGTCCGGTTTCAGGCAATCCAGTCTGCCCGTTTTGACGGGACAGATTTGGGGTCAGTCGTCGCCGCTGATTGTGGTTGCTCCACTGCAGAGTCGCAGTGAATTCTTGGGGCTCTTGGCCCCATGGATGTTGGACTCTGCCTTTCTGTCCTACATCCAACTGGAGGATTCACACAACAGCAGACAGTATTCCCATCCCAAACCCAGCCTGACCAAGGGTGGCAGGCCCCGTACCACCTCCTTTCTCCCATCACCTTTTATTTCAGTTCATGGCTGACCAGGCCAGCATTTATTTCCTTGTTGTGGAGCTTCTCCTAAGCTTGGCTGATCCTTTCCACGCCCTCTTACTATTTTTGCCAGGTCGGTGCCTCATTCACTGACTCCAACTGGGATACAGCTCCATGTAAAGACTGGCTGACGAGCAGACCGTTCTTAATGTGCGAGTCCAAGGGAGCGACAGCAAGCTATTCCACCTAAAGAGTCATCACGAAGTGTTCTCTTCTTGTTTGCTCGCATGCAGCAGAAAACCTTCCTGAGCTGATGAGTGGATTCCTACTGATTCTAATCAGAGAAGAAGCTATGCATTTTCCAAGTAACGCATTGGCTGCAGCTCTAGGGCCCCAGTTCTTCAGGTCTTTTTTTCCCCCTTTATTCATTCACGGGATGAGGGCATCACTAACTAGGCCAGTATTTATTGCCCATCCCTAATGGCCCAGAGGGCAGTTGAGAGTCAACCACATTGCCATGGGTCAGGAGTCACATGTAGGCCAGACCAGGTAATGATGGCAGTTTCCTTCCCTAAAGGACATTAGTGAACGAGGTGGGTTTTTCTGACAATCGACAATGGATTTGTGGTCATCATTAGGTTCTTAATTCCAGATGTTTTATTGAATTCAAATTCCACCATTTGCCGTGGCAGGATTCGAACGCAGGTCCCCAGAACATTAGCTGGGTCTCTGGATTAACAGCCCAGCAATAATGCCATTAGGCCATCACCTCCCACACTGCTTTTTTTCTGTCCTTTGCCCAGGCCACAGTGCTATTTGCTGAACTGACCTACACTCTGGCCACAGAGGAGGCTGAACGCATCGGAGTTGATCACGTGGCTCGCATGACAGCTACTGGCACAGGCGAGAATTCCACAGGCAAGGACTTTCACCTGTGTTCTTTAAATCTGGAGTGGAGGGTGGAGGGGGACAAGGATGGGTGGGGATAATGCTAGAAACTGGGGTAAACCCCAGTCCCATCGGACAGGAACAAACTGGTTATAGAACGTAACCAAACTCACCGTCCCAGGCCAAGTATTGCCCTTTTGCCAACTGACCATCTCCTTGTAACATACAAAGAACAGGTCAGTTGGCAAAAGGACATACATTGAGATTGAAGCTGATGTTTTATTTTGTTGGGCTGTCCCTCACTGTTTTTAATATGGAGCAATTGATTGATCTCTGTCTTGTACATACTCAGTGACTGACCCTCCATAGGCCTTTGGGGCAGAGAATTCCAATGATTTGCCACCCCTTGAATGAAGGAATTCCTCCTCATCTCCATCCTAAGTGGCCTGCCCTTTATATTGAGACTGGGTCCCCTGGTTCTAAACCACCGACCCAGCTAGGGGGAAGCATCCTTCCTGCGTTTGCCTTATTGATTACTGAAAGAATCTTGTCACCTCTCATTCTTGTAAACACTAGAGAATACAGGCCCAGTTTCCACAATGTCTCCTAGTACGACAGTCTAACTTGGGAGCTGGTTTGGTGAGCATACATTACACCCTCTCTTTATTAAGTATGCCTTTCACCTTGTGTAATAAGACCAATACATCAGTGCTCCAGGCTTGGTCTCCTTATACTTACCGATTGCAATAAGAACATCTTTACTCCTGCACAACGACATCCAAGTTCCTTTGAAGTTCAACACATCCCAGCCTCTCACTGTTAAATAAATAAAATGTTTCTATTTTTCCCTATCACTGATCTGCCCTGACTCCCAGCTGATATTTAGATATGAGATATTAAAGGCATCTAGGGATATGAAGAGAGGGGGAGTGGGGGCATAGAGTTGAGAAAAAGGGTCAGCTATATTGAATTACACAGAAGGCATGAAGGGCCTAGTTTCTATGTTTCTCTCTCTAAGGGCAAGAATACCTTAAGCTGCCTACTGGAATTCCCTACTTAACTTTCTCTGCCTTTTCCTTTAAAACCTGTTGCTCTGATTAAAAGATACAGTCACCATAGTCCTGCCAGACTGTAGGATTGCTCTGTCATTACAGAGAGAGGGGGGAACTGGTGGTGGTCCAACCTGAGGGTACACCTCGGGTGAGGGGGAGAGATTGAGAAGATAACCTGAGCTGGTGTGGGAATTGAACCCATGTTGTTGGCATCGCTCTGCATCACAAACTGTCTAGCCAACTGAGCTATCCAACTCCCTATCACTGTAGGTTTTTGGTAATTGACTCTGCTGTCTCTGAATGTGATTCAGTATTGTTTGTCTGATAACGTCCCTGTGAAATGGTGGCTCAGTGGGAACCTGCCCCACCACCAGAGTAAACCCAGTAACTTCCTGCCTCCTTCCATAAACAATTAGCTGACTTCTGTTTTGATCCTGTTACAGTGGCTGAACATCTCATTGCACAACACAGCGCCATTAAGATGCTGCACAGTCGGGTCCGTGTCATCCTGGAATACGTTAAAGCTGTAGAGTCAGGTAGGAGAGCCCAGTGCTCTGTCATCATCTCCCAGCCCTAAGTGGCTGGGGGTCAGTTTGGGGAGTGTGTGGGTCCTGGAGGAGAGAGTGAGAGAGTGTGTGTATGTTGGGGATGTGTCTCTCGGGTCTTCTGGGTATTTTTTGTTCATTCAATATGGGCATTACTGGCTAAGCCAAGATTTATTGCCCTTCCGTAAATGCCCAGAGGGCAGTTAACAGTCATCCATGTTGCTACAACTCTGGAATCACATGTTGGTCGGATGAGGTCTCCTTTTCTAAAGGACCCCACACAGGTTCTTATAATGATCGGTGATGGTTACGTGGCTGCCCTTATGCTGTTTTTTTTTTTAATGCCACATTTTTGTTGAATTTAGTTTCACCATCTCCCGTGGTGGCATTCGGATCCAGGTCCCCAGAATATTAGCTTGCGATTATGGGTTACTAGTCCAGGATGTTACCGCTGCACTACCTTCTCCCCTGTGGCTAGTGCCCAGGCAGTTTTGAGATGAGTGTAGGAGGCACGGAAGGGATATTATTTGTGAGGAGGTGGATATATGGGGGGTCAGTCAGAGTGAGCTGCACCATTTGGGGATGTACATCAGTTGGAGTTGGACAGCTGGGATAGAATACATCGAGCTACTTGTTTGCCGATGCTCCATTTGTGTTCTTCCACAGGTGAAGTGCCATTTAACCATGAGATCCTTCGTGAAGCCTATGCCCTGTGTCACCGGCTGCCAGTCCTCAGCACCGACAAGTTTAAGACTGACTTCTATGATGTAAGTCGAGCTAGTTGCTGATCTGGAAAATGAAGCTGCTTCCTGTTTGGGCTGAACTTACGCAAAACAAAACCCATCACTCCACCCTTGATGGGAACAGAAAGAGACCATTCATAGAGTGGTACAACACGAAAACAGACCCTTCGGTCCAAATAGTCCATGCCGGCCATAATCCCAAACAAAACTAGTCCCACCTGCCTGCCTTTGGCTCGAGTACCTCTAAACATTTCTTATTCATGTACTTATCTAAATATCTTTTAGAAGTTGTAACTGTACCCGCATCCACCACTTCTTTTGGAATTTCATTCCACACGTGAACCACTCTGTGTAAAAACAAAAATTGTCCCCATGCCATTTTTAAACCTTTCTCCTCTCACTTTAAAAACGTGCCTCCTCGTCTTCAAATCCCCTACCTTGTGGAAAAGACTCTTGCCATTCACCTTATTGATGCCTCTCATGATTTTATAAACCTTGTGAAGTCATTTCTCTACCTCCTATGCTGCAGTGAAAAAAAGGTCCTGGCCTATCCAGCCTCTCCTTATAACTCCAACTTTCCATTCCTGGCAACATCTTGGTAAGCCTGTTCTGAACCCTCTCCAGCTCAGTAATATCCTTAATAATTCCTCATCTACATTTTTACTTCATCTGTTTTTGTCTGCTACTTTAACTCCTAACACCCTCAACCAGTTACAAAAACAAGTCTTACCTGTGCCATCCTTTTTATGAAGAAGAGCATTCTACCTTCCAACCTAATTAGTCCAGCTCTGGTTTTATACTCATGCCCCATTGTCCTATTCTGCCCCCCACCAGCAGTAGGAGTTTTTGTCTATATTCTCTCACTTCTTTTCAAAGTCTTGAATCCTCAAGCAAATCTCCCTGATTTCTACATTGCTACAAAGACAATGTTTACGTCATGTCTTCTTATAATCTAAGTGTGGAAACCCCAGTTACATTCTCATGAATCTGTGTCATACATTGAGGCCAATATATTCTTTCTAAGTTGTGTTCATAGTGTGATGAACATTTATAGATTTGTTTTATCATTTGTAAACTTGAGTTCTAACGTAGAGGTAAGTGGAGTCTTGTTTTTCAGTTTGTAAAAGTGACTGACTTTTTTTTTGAGGGTCAAAATTTTTTTAAGCATTGGGTTGAAATAGCATTTCCAAGAAATGTTGTGACTTAACCTAAGAGAAACCGTCTAATGAGACAATTCCTGAAGTGTTCAAGAGGTTGGAAAAAAAACCACAGGTTGCTGGAAAAGCTCAGCAGGTCTGGCAGCACCTGTGAAGAAAAATCAGAGTTAACATTTCGGGTCTGATGACCCTTCCTCAGAACTGATATAGCTCGGAAAATGTCAGTTTATATGCACAAGATGGCGGGGGTAAGGAATAAACGATAGGTGGGGATAGAGCCCAAAGAGAGAGAATAACAGTCGGACAGACCAAGTTGATAACAATCTGGCTAGGAGGGTGAATAGCTGTTAATGGAGACTTGTTAGTGGCTAACAATAGGTAACGTGTAATGGCAGACTATGTGATAACAAGGCCTGGTGTGTGGCGTAGGAGGCTAGGACATGGGAGAATTCTTGGCCCTAAAATTATTTAACTCTATATTAAGTCTGGAGGGCTGCAGGGTCTCGAAGCAGAAAATGAGGTGTCACTCTTCCAGCTTGTGCTGAGCTTCGCTGGAACACTGCAGCAAGCCTGAGACAGAGATGTTGGCCAGGGAATAGGTTGGTGTGTTAAAGTGGCAGGCAACTGGAAGGTCAGGGTCTTTTTGCGAGCAGAGCGTAGATGTTCTGTGAAGCGGTCACCCAGTCTACACTTCATTTCCCCAACGTGAGACCATATTGTGAGCAGCGAATGCAGTAGACTGGATTGTGGGCAGTGCAGGTAAAGTACTGCTTCACCTGGAGGGTATGTTTGGGCCCTTGGATACTGGGGAAGGAGGAGGTAAATGGGTAGGTATTACACCTTTGGCAGTTTCAGGGGAAGGTGCTGTGGGGGTGTTGGGAGTGAAGGAAGAGTGGACCAGGGTGTCCCAGAGGGAACGGTCCTGCAGAAGGTGGACAAGGGAACGCAGGGGAATATGTGTTTGGTGGTGGCATCTCACTGGAGGTGGTGGAAATGGCAGCTGATGATCTTCTGGATGTGGATGCTGGTGGGATGGCAGGTAAGGACCCCATACCAGGCTTTGTAATTACATAGCCTTCCATTACACGCTACCTATTGTTTGCCACTAGCAGTCTCCATTAACACTATTCACCCTCCTAGCCAGATCGTTATCAACTCCTTTGTCTGTGCAACTGGTCTTCTCTCTCTTTGGGCTATATCCCCACCCACCCCCACCTACTTCTTATCCCCTCCCCCCACCCTATCTTCTGCATATAAACCAACATTTTCCTAGCTACCACTAGTTCTGAGGAAGGGTGACCAGACCTGAAATGTTAACTTGGATTTTTCTTCACAGATGCTGCCAAACGTGCTGAGCTTTTCCGGCAATTTCTGTTTTTGTTCCTGATTTACAACATCCGCAGTTCTTTTGTTTGCTAGGTTGAGCTTTTATGATCTAGAGAAAGAGGGGCCAGAGGCAGGCATGCTTCAGAAAAACAGATCTGTGCGAACAGATGTACTCTTCAGAAGCTTCAGAGTAACCAATGGCTTGAGTTTTCTTAGGGCTAATCAGAAAAGTCAGTGAATTAGCCTGTCTATATTTGTCTTTGGACTGGACAGTAATGGAGGGAATCACAACTTGATAATGTGTAGAAATTTGCCAAAAGGAAAGGCTTCTATCCTTGAGACAACAAGGTGTAGAGCTGGATGAACACAGCAGGCCAAGCAGCATCAGAGGAGCAAGAAAGCTGACGTTTCGGGCCTAGACCCCTCCTTGTAAGTTTTGACTAGCGACCTAGTCTGAATAAAGGATTTTTATTGTGGATTCCTACTTCTCCAGAGTTAGTCTAAACTATGTTCGCTGTTCCCTAAATGCACCCCCCCCCCCCCACCAATATTTGGCTTGCCTGATTCTCTAGAACCGAATCAGCAGTGCCTTTTACCCTTTGGGACCAGGAACATACCATGAAGAAAACACATTGAAATAAAAAAATTCTCCTGAACACCATTTAGAAATTCTTCTCTCTTACTGTCCTTTATGCTATCACTATTCCAGTTTTTATTGAGTTATTTAATTTTTATTGAAGTCTCCCATTATTACTACTCTAGGACTACAAAAACTATAGTTCTTGCGTCTCTAATTTCTCTGCAAGTTTGCTCTTGTGCATCTTTTCCGCTAGTTCTGTTTTCATGTTTTCCCACGGAGTGTGCGCTGCTGGATAGGCCAGCATTGTTGTCTGTCCCTTGAACTGAGTGGTATGCTTGACCATTTTCAGAGGGCACTTAAGAATCACCTACATTGCTGTAGACCAGACCAGACCAGGTAAGGACAACAGATTTCCTTCCCTAAAGGCCTTCAGTAAAGCAGGTGGGTTTGGAGTATTGTGAGCAACATTGGGCCCTGTATCTAAGAAAGAATGTGCTGGCCTTGGAAGGGGTTTAGAGGAGGTTTACATGAATGAAGGATCTGTTACACAAGGAGCAGTTGAAGACTCTGGGTCTCGATGGCATTTAGAAGGATGGATTGGGTAGAATCTCATTGAAACTTACAGAATCCAGCGAGGCCTAGATAGCATGAAGGTGGAGAAAATGTTTCCATTGGCAGGAGAGATTAGCACCTGACAGCACAGCTTCAGAGTGGACAGACCCCCCTTGAGCACTCAGATGAGGAGGAATTTCTTCAGCCAGAGGCTGGTGAGTCTATGGAACTCATTGACAGAGAAGGCTGTTGAGGCCAAGTCATTAAAACAGAGATAAGTTCTTAATGAGGAAGGGGATCAAGCGTTACAGGGAGAAGGCAGGAGAATGGGGTAGAGAAACATATCAACCTTGATCAAATGGTAGACCCGATGGGTCATATGGCTTAAAATTCTGCTCCTATATTTTATGGTCTTACGTGCGATAATTGACATTGCTTTCATGGTCACAATTACTGGAGCCAAATTCCAGTTCCAAATCTATGAACTGATTCTAAATTCCACCAGCTGCCCTGATAGATTTTGAACCTGGGCCAGTGGATTTACTTGTGCAGTGATATCGCCTCCTCAACCTGGCCAACAGTATAATGGCACCACTAGTGCTTCCTGCCTTTAACCAAATAGAATCTGTCCTTGTTCCTTTGAGTACATCCTCTTTCTCTCTCTCTGTCCCGCACTGTGGTATGATACTTAATCATTCCTCCTCTCTTGACTTTACTCTCTTTCTATTTTATCCAGGAACCTTTAGCTGGTCCAGTTCATGTTCTCAGCCAGGTCTCTGTTATTGCTACATTGTCTTGCTCCCATGTGGCTATTTATTGCCTACAGCTCACCAAACTTGCGTACCAAGACTTGTGTGTTGGCATACGTACACAGTAAACTGAAGTTGGTCCATTGTGCACAAAATGAGCAAAGTTGTGATCCTTCGAGAGTTTTGTATAAACTTCCATTACATTTCAGTTCCTCCGGTTCGAAAGGCAAGAATTACAGTTGACTTTTTGATTGCTACATTGATTTTTGATTGTGCCTGCTTAGTACATGCATGGAGCCAGGTGAGAATGCATTGCCTGAGAGTGTGGTGGAGGCAGGTTCAATTGAGGTATTCAGAAGGGAATTAACTCTTTATCTTAGAAGAAGGAATGTGCATGATTGCAGGGAACAAGAGGGAGAATAACACTTAGTGAAATGCTCTTTCAGAGAGCCAGTGCGGATGGGATGGGCCAAATGGGCTCCTCCTGCATCCCAATGATTTTCCGATTCTGACTTGGTAGCCCAGCCAGATGGGTGGGATCTGGCTCTGTGGCAGTGCGATATTATCATTGCTGTCTCTATCTCTCTGTCCCTCTTAGCAATGCAACGATGTGGGTTTGATGGCTTACCTTGGCACCATCACCAAGACCTGCAACACCATGAACCAGTTTGTGAACAAGTTCAACATCCTGTATGATCGGCAGGGCATCGGCCGACGTATGCGAGGCCTCTTCTTCTGATTGAGAGTCCAAACGGACTTTGCCCTCTAGATACAGCGGGAGGTGAGAGTTTACATCATGAGAGGGGCAGCCTCTGACAGACACCGACTGAAGTGTATCAGCGATTCTCTGGCGACTCTTTCCCCCACTCCTTCCCAACACCCCTCCGCCCCCACTTAACCCTGTCTCTCAGCACTCCACCCTGTACCGCCCTTCCCTTCCCTGTGAGATGTTTGGGCCAGCCTTGTGAAATGGGACAACGTGTCACCCTGTTCCATTGACGACCGGGTCTCTCTCTCTGGTTTTGTTACTTCAGCGACAAAGTGACTAGCTGGATTGGAATTCAAATTCACACTGTGCTGCATGCGTTGTGTGTTTACTGCTGGCGAGCAGATGTGAAGTTGTCGGTTGTACAGCTGAAATATGTGCATTAGAAATAAAGTTGAAAGGAATTTGTTTGTTGTCGCTCTTCTAAAACTACCCCGAAGTCCTCTAGACTTGCAGATGGGAATCATTTCTCTGTGTAATGCCTCTTTATGCCAATGTCTGTACTTCCTATCTACCTTCCACCCCATTCCCTTTCTCCTTCATTCTTCCAGTCTGCACCCGTGCCTCAACTCTCCTCATCTACTGCTGAACCCTCACCCATTCTTCTGCTTCCTCCAGGCTTAACTATTTGGTTGCTCTCCTAGCTGCACTCCCACCTTCCAACCTCTATAAACTTGGGCTTCTTCAAAACCCTTGATGCCAAATCCTAACCCACAGTATGTTCCATTCACTCATCACGCCTGTGCTCACTGTCTCACTTGGCTTCCAAGTAAGCACTATATATCAATTGTAAAGTTCCTACATTTGTAACTACATCCAGCTGTACAACCCATTGATATCTCTGCACTCCTCCAATTGTGGTCTGATCCCTTATTTTAACCATTTGACCATGCCTTCAGTGCCTAGGTTTTGGAATTCCCTCCCTAAATCTCCCCCCTTCCTCCTTCCTCTACCCTCCCCGCCCCCCCACTCCCCTCCCCCCCCCCCCCCCCACCCCCCCCCCCCAGCCCGCCGCACCCCCCCATAGATTTCTCTCTGCAAAAGGACATTAGTGAAGCTGATGGATTTTCACAACAATTAACATGATCACTTGTATTGATTGCAATGTCAATTCCAGATGAATTAATTAGCTGAATTTAAATTCCGCTGTCAGTGGTATTTGAACCCATGACTCCAGTGCATTTACCAATACACCAACATCTTTGAGGACTGCCTGACGATCCTTCTATGAAACACCTTGAGGCATTTTCACTGTGATAAATGCAGTTGTCTACCTCAGTTCTTGGAATACCCAAGGATGGAAGTTATGTTAGAGCTTTTCAGAACTTTAGTGACATCCCATTATGGTGGCTCAGTGGTTAGCGCTGCTGCCTCACATCGCCAGGCACCCAGGTTCAATTCCAGCCGTGGGCGACTCTGTGTGGAGTTTGCACATTCTCGCCATCTGTCTGTGGGTTTCCTGTGGGTGCTCCAGTTTCCTTCCACAGTCCAAAGATGTTCAAGTTAGGTGGATTGGCCATGCTAAATTGCCCCATGGTGTCCAGGGATGTGTAGGCCTGTTGGATTAGCCATGGGAAATGCAGGGTTACAGAGGCAGGGTTGGGGGTAGGTCTGGGTGGGATGCTGTCTGGGGGGTCTTGATGGGCAGAAAGGCCTGCTTCAATGAACTGTGTTCAGTTATATGCACATTGCCTCAAGAAGGGTGTGTTGGCTTTGAAACAGTTTGACCAGAATGGCACTGGAGCTAAAAGGATTAAATTATTTGGAGAGGTTGCATAGTCCCAGCTTCTGTTTTTGTGAATATACAAGGTGAAGGGGAAATTTGATAATGGTCGAAGTTACTAAGTAAAGGAGAGAAAAACTATCCCTCCTGATAGGGGATTCCAGAACAAACTTCAAAATTCAAGTTGCGTGGTAGTTCAGGTGGGGGGAATGTCAAGAAATGCTTCACACAAAGGGGAGTGGAAATCTGGAACTCTACCCCACCCAATAAAAGCCTCGCATACCAGGAAGCAATCACAAGGAGCAACCCATCACCTGCAGAGCCTGTGCCCATTCTGTCGAGCAGTTCAACAAAGCTCAGGGCAAGCACAAAGATGTTAAAACAGAGTAGGAGCCAGGAGGCAGTACAAAGGAACCACGTGGAGAGAGGGAAGGATAAAAGGAATGTCAGCTATTGAAAGAAATTGAGGAGTAGCAACACAAGACAGCAGATAGGTGATTGGCATAAATTAGTTTCTCTTGTAAACTAGGGCAGTTGTTTAAAGCATGAGCTGGAGAAATATATTACTTTATTAAATGAATAACAGAATATAACTTGAGGAATTATGTTAGAACCACAATGGGAAGCGCTTACAATGATGGTCAACAAAGTGCAGGAGAATATGTTCCTCTACAAAACAAGACCAAGCTAAACACTAACATATCACCATGAGTGATTGAAGAGGAGCTAACTCTTCCGGTCTCTGTTGACTGAAGATGGTCATTGGGACCCTGTGGAAGTTCTGATGTATGGAACGGTATGGGAGTTGTGTTAATATCCAGGAAGCAATTCCCCTGTTCCACTGGGATCCTTGGTGAATATCCCTGACTCCATAACAGAATCAGAGATTTTGGACCCTTCCACACTCCTCAACCAGGGAGTTGAACCCTAGCACTGTATTGCCTAACTCCACAAATGACCCTCACTCTTGACTGTCCCCTTCACCTTGGTTGCCAAGCAACCACCTGACTACTCCCCTGATACCCGCTGGAGCAGACCTGACTACCTGTCCCCACCCCGCTTTCTCCACAACTAAGTAAAGTAAGAGATGGGAAAGGTTTGGAGGGATTATAGGCCAGGAGAAGGCAGATGGGACTATTTTACTTTGGGATTATGGTCAGCATAGGCTGGTTGGACTGAAGGATCTGTTTCTGTGCTGTATGATTCTATGTGCAGCAGGCTCATGGCTTCTGCTGTACTGACTATAGGAATAGAAGTAGGCCATTCAGCCCCTCAAGCCTGTTCCACCATCCAATAAGATCATAGCTAATCTTTGGCCTAACTCCAGATACCTACCCTTGGCTCATATCTCTTAATACCTTTGCTTCACAAAAAATATGTATCTCAGATTTAAAACTAACAACTAATCCAGCATCCACTGCCATTTTGGAAGAGAGTTCCAAACCTCTATCACCCTTTGTGTGTCGAAGTGCTTCTAATACCTCTTCTTGTCCCCAATTTATAGACAATGCCCCCAAGTTCTTAAATCCCTAACCGGTGGACATTGTTTATCTACCCTGTCTTTTGTTAATATCTTGAAACCTCATAACCTTCTAAATTCCAGACAAAACCAGCCTAATTAGTATAACGTTTCCCCATAATTTAACCCCTGAAGTACAGGTATCATTCTTGTAGACTTACATTGTACTCCCTCTAATGCCACTATATCTTCCTAATGTATATTGGGTTTCAGAATAAATAAGTTGTAGAAATTTTAAAAGAAACAGCAGTGGAGAGCAGTCTTGAGAGAGTATGAAGAAAGGAACTGGTATAAAACATAATTAGAGCAAAAGAAGACCTATAAAATCAAATTATCAAGGAATGTAAAACAAAGCTCTTTTGTATCTCATTTTTAACTTGCAGTCTTATCCAGCTGGATTGCATTAACATGAAAAAGCCAAAATGAATTAAGTCAGGAAATGTAAGTTTTTATAGTTTCTAAAATAGCCGAGATGATAAATTATTCTGAGTGTGCTATGAGAGCTTCATTATGAAAATGGCCTAAAGAGGTCTTAATTCCAGATAGATTGTTGATGCAGCCGACTTTGCTAATAGCATTATAGTCTCAAAAAAGTCAAGTCGCGTGGTAATTCAGTTCGGTATATTTTAATTTTGTTTCTTTGTCGTCTTTTGGTACACAAAATCAGTGCATGCATTTTATTGAGCATTTATGCAACTTTTGCATTCTGCAAGATGCAATTGTTAACTTGCCAAATATTTGACCTGGATGTTTTTTTTCTTTATCTCGGGCAAATCTCTCTAAACAAAGCTCTTCAGGTAGTCGAGTCAGGCAGTAAGACAAGGGCAGCAGATGCAAGGGAATACCGCTGGCTGTAACACACGATCGTGACCTGGGAACACATTGACCATTCCTTCAGTGTTGCCAAGCTAATGTGCTGGAGCTCCTTCCATAATGGCACTGTGGGTGCCTCTACACATACATGGACTGTTGCTGTTCAAGGAGGCAGCTTGTTGCCACCTTCTCAAGGGGCAGTTGGGGATGGGCAATAAAATGCTGGACTAGTCAGCGAGACCCATATGATGAAGTAGTTTTTTTTAAAAAAAACCCTGTAATTGGTGTCTGCCACTGATAGAGCATTCGAGTGTAGTACCTCGCATCCATTGTGTTAAGGCACCATTCAGATAGGAATTGTTGTCGCGCATGACTCTACAGAAATGCAACTTGGAGTCTGAAGGTGAAGTTGTATCTTTGCTTTTAATTGAAAGATCGATCATGCCTTGGGTTAGACTTTTGTTTACTCAGAGTTGTTTCAGTTCTGTCTGCCTTCCCCAATTAGTTATGGCAAACTCTCTCCTTCACTCGATTTGGGCTCTCGGTTTTTCCTCCCCATCCCATTGATCGGGTTGCAATGTAGAATGCTGTCGGAGAGCCGGTGACCAGGTGAAGGCCAATTTAAAGCAGACTGATAGTGACTGGTGTACAGAGGCGTTTATTGATCACGACAATAGCCAAGTATAGTTACAGCAACAGCCGGCAGCGGGAGGACAGACTGTTCCCAGCATCGAGTAAATCCGCGACACAGGCAAAACCGGGATGAAGTCAATTTGTGTCCGAGCAGACGAGACGAGGCGATTGGTGTCTGACTGAAAGAGAATGCTTTGTACTTCTCATTGCTGAGAGTAGATTAACTTTCATACAACCACCAAATGCTGTTTCAATATTTACTTTAGAACAATCGCATCAGTAACAGTGAACCTCCAAGACAACAGGACACAATGATCACACAGGGCACTGTGGAAGGTACCACGATGCCAAGCTGTTTCCAGCCTGTTCCCCTTTCATCATTTCCCCAGTGCAGCTCTGTATAGAGAGGAAAGGCAGCTGCTTTATCACCCTGTGTGGTCGGGGATGTGGGGAGCGCATAGCTAGCGATAATTTGGGGGAGAGGGGACTGGTGAGGGAGGGGTTTGAGCCTGGGCTACTCACTACCTCCCGGGTTCCTTTATGCAAACCACCGTGAGCCTGTCTCTGATCTGATCCAAAATAGTGAAAATCCCACGTCCTAGAGAAGCTTGGCTGGGGAGGGGGTACAATACATTCGTGGTCCCTTGTCCTGCTGACTTGGAGGGTTGACATTTTCCAGTTAGTACTCTTCCTCATCCTCATCTTCGTCCTCGTCCTCGTGATCATAACGAGAGTCATAAGGTGCCGCATATGGAGAGTTGTAGGGAGATGGATATGGGAAGGCGCCGTATGGATTTTCATGGGGCGAGGCGCCGTATGGATTTTCATGGGGAGAGGCGCCATATGGATTTTCATGGGGCGAGGCGCCGTATGGATTTTCATGGGGAGGGGAGTCGTATGGATTTCCATAGGGAGAAGTATCGTATGGATTTCCATAGGGAGGGGCCCCATATGGATTTCCATAGGGAGGGGCACCGTATCGATTTCCGTAAGGAGATCCATTGTAAGGATTTCCGTAGGGAGAGGCACCATATGGATTATCATATGTAGGGCCACTGTGTGGATTGCTATACGTCGAAGCATCGTATGGATTCTCATTTGTGGAGGTGTCATCTGGATTTCCATTCATTGAAGCACTGTGTGGATTTCCATATGTGGAGACATCATATGGATTCTCAGCTGTGGAGGCACCATGTGGATTTCCATATGTAGAGGCATCATACGGATTCTCATTCGTAGGGGTGCCATATGGATTTCCATACGTGGATGCACCTTGCTGATTATAGTGGTCATAGTGTGAACCAGCTTGTCCATAGTAACCAGGATAATATGGATCATAGGGGTCAACTTCATCGTCCTCCGAGTTCTCGTATCCCCCGAGATCCTCATGTCGGCGTGGCTCGGGTGTCGGAGACTGGCCCTCGCTGCCCTCATCCTCCTCGTCACAGTCAGGGTCGTACACGGGGTCGCAGTACATGGATTTGTAGGGCCCCCCCGCAGACTTGGAAGGCGCACAGGACGCGTCGTACTTGGGGTCGCAGGGAAGCGTTCTGGCCACCCGCGGGCACTTGGGATCCACTTTGGGGTCGCACTTGGAGCCTGTCTGAACGTTAGCTAGAAACTGGTAGAAGTACTGCAGCAGGCACGCCGGGTCGTGAGGGTTACAGGGCAGTTGTGGTGGACCTGCATGCTGAGCCTTTTTGGGTGCAGGCGGGGGCTTGGCCGCGGGCACCTTGGGGGGTGGAGGCTGAGATTTACAGTTCTTATCCGTTTTGGGGTCACAGGAAGGTGCAGGCACTCCTTTGCCATGTGTTGGTGGAAGGCCAATCGTATACTGATAGAACGGAGCATTCTTTCCGTAGACATTCTCCAGATGCCTCATTTGCAGATAGATTAACCGAATCCGATCGATTTCATACAGCTGGAAAGAGCAAATAGAGATGAAATAGAAGGAGAACCGATCTTTGCATGTCAGCCCCTCATCGTCACCGTCCTTGCCCCCCTGCTGCTTTCTGCTCCCAGCCTCTGCACAGAACCCACCTCCCTCACCCTTTGCCGGTTTCAATATCCCGAGACCGTTGGCCTTCCCATTCTCTCTACTACCTGCCCCACCCTCCCTTAATCTCACTCCCTCCCCCATGAACTATGCCACCTCTGAATCTATGGGCAACACCGTCTGGAGAAGTGAGGAGTTTAGGGGTGAGCGGGCACATCGCACCCCCTGTTCACTGGCTCCCCGGCCTGGCCAAAGTGAGCGTCCTCGGGGCCAGACAGTGGGCTGATGGGGGTACCTGACTGCCTGTCCCTGTTCTGCTTTGGCATCCACACTATGGTGCTCATCACTGACGGAGCTTACAGTGACCAGGGGTACGACAGTGATCTTTAGGGGGACTGGTGGGCATCATGGGGGCTGGCAGGCATCAGCACGCCAGATAACGATATTTTGATTGATTTGATTTTCATAAGTTTCCATTTTCAGTCTTGCAAGTTTCCAAAAGATGTAGGAGAGCTAGGCCATTCAGCCCATCAGATCTGCTCAGTCATTTAATGAGGATCAATGGCCAAACTGATCATATTCATAGCGTCATACAACACGGAACAGATCGTTTGGTCCAACCCGTCCGCTCCAACCAGATATCCTAAACTGATCTAGTCCCATTTGTCAGCATTTGGCCTATATCCTTCTAAACCGTTCCCATTCATGTACACATCCAGATGCCTTTTAAATGTTGTAATTTGGCAGCTTGTTTCATACACGCACCACCCTCTGTGTGAAAACGTTTCCACTCAGGTCCTTTGTAAGCATTCCCCTCTCACCTTGAACCTATACCCTCTAGTCTTGGATGCCACTAGCCTGGGGAAAAGACCTTGGCTATTCACCCTATCCATGCCGCTCATGATTTTATAAACATCTATAAGGTCACTCCTCAGACTCCAACGCTCCAGGGGAAAAAAGCCCCAGCCTATTCAGCCTCTCCTTACACCTCCAACCCTGGCAACATCCCTGTAAATCTTTACTGAACTCTCTCAAGTTTAACAACATCTTTCCTATAGAAGAGCGAACAGAATTGTACACAGTATTCCAAAAGTGGCCTCACCAATGCCTTGTACAGCTTCAACGTGACATCCTAACTCCTACATTCAGTGTACTGGCCATCGAAGGCAAGTGTGCCAAATGCTGCCTTCACCACACTGTCTACCTGTGACTCCACAGTCAAGGAACTATGTACCTGCACCCCAGGTCTGTCTGTTTGGCAACAGTCCACCGGGGCCTACCATTAAGTATATAAGTCCTGCCCTGATTTGCCTCACCTTTGCCTTCACACTTATGTAAATTAAACTCCATCTACTTAGTGTGGTAGTGTGGCCAAGCGGCCTAAGGTGCTGGATTCAGATTCCAGTCTCCTAGGAGGCATGGGTTTGAATCCCACTGGCAGCCTGTTGTGTTGGTCAGCTGTTATGCTGAAGCTTGGTGGGGATGAGCTGTGTTTAGAGTACAAAGCAACAAAATCAAACATTTTCTTTTCTTCGGTATTCACAACTGAGAGGGACCTAGTTGTAGAGGAGGACAGTGTGAAACAGGCTGGTAGGCTAAAGGAGGTGGATGTTAGTCAGGAAGATGTACTAAGAATTTTGAGGAACTTGAAGATAGGTAAGTCCCCCGGGCCTGATGGGATTTATCTGAGGATTCAATGGGAAGTGAGGGAAGAGATCGCAGGGCCTTTGGCAATGATCTTTTCACCCTCACTGTCCACGGGTATAGTGCCGGAAGATTGGAGAATGGCAAATTGTTCAAAAAAGGGAATAGGGATAACCCCGGAAATTGCAGGCCAGTTAGTCTTACTTCAGTGGTGGGCAAATTATTGGAAAGGGCTCTGAGAGATAGGATTTATGATCACTTGGATAGGCACAGTTTGATAGTCAGCATGGATTTGTGAGGGGTAGATCATGCCTCACAAACCTTATTGAATTCTTTGAAGAGGTGACCAAATGCATGGATGAAGGTAGAGCAGTGGATATGGTATACATGGATTTAAGTAAGGCATTTGATAAGGTTCCCCATGGTAGGCTCATGCAGAAAGTAAGGAGGAATGGGATAGCGGGAAATGTGGCAGATTGGATTCAGAATTGGCTGACCCTTAGAAGACAAAGGGTGGTAGTGGATGGAAAATATTCAACATGGTCCTCAGTTACAAGTGGTGTACCACAAGGATCTGTTCTGGGTCCTCTTCTATTTGTGATTTTTGTAAATGATTTGGATGTAAGAGTGGAAGGGTGGATTAGTAAGTTCGCGGACGATACGAAGGTGGGTCGAGTTGTGGATAGTGTGGAGGGCTGTTCTAGGTTACAAAGGGACATTGATAGGATGCAGAGCTGGGCTGAGAAGTGGCAGATGGAGTTTAACCCTGAAAAGTGTGAGATGGTTCATTTTGGAAGGACAAATTTGAAAGCAGAATACAGGGTTAACGGAAAGATTCTTGGCAGTGTGGAGGAGCAGAGGGATCTTGGGGTTCATGTCCACAGTTCCCTGAAAGCTGCCACCCAGGTGGATAGAGTTGTTAAGAAAGCGTATGGTGTGTTAGCTTTCATTAATAGAGGGATTGAGTTCAAGATCCGTGAAATTATGCTCCAGCTATACAAAACCCTGGTTTGGTCACATCTGGAGTATTGTGATCAGTTCTGGTCGCTTCATTACAGGAAAGATGTGGAAGCGTTGGAAAAGGTGCAGAGGAGATTTACCAGAATGTTGCCTGGAATGGAGGGAAGGTCTTACGAGGAAAGGTTGAGAGAGCTAGGGCTTTTCTCATTAGAACGATGAAGGATGAGAGGTGACTTGATAGAGGTGTACAAAATGATCACAGGTATAGATAGAGTGGACAGCCAGAGACTTTTTCCTAGGGTGGAGGTAGCTATTATGAGGGGGCATAGTTTTAAAGTGAGTGCAGGTAGATATAGGGGAGATGTCAGAGGTAGGTTCTTTACTCAGAGAGTGGTAGGGGCGTGGAATGCATTGCCGGAGAGGGTAGTGGAGTCAGCCTCATTAGGGGCATTTAAGCAGTATTAGATAGGCATATGGATGGTAATATAAGGTAGGGGTGGAGGTTAGATAGACCTTAGGTTTAAGGTAAAAGTTAGGTGCAACATCGTGGGCTAAAGGGCCTGTAATGTGCTGTACTGTTCTATGTTCTGTGTTCTATGCTTCTCCTCAGCCCAAGGTCCCATTGTATTCTGAGATAACCTTCTTCACTGTCCACTATTGGTGTCATCTGCAAACTTACTAACGCGATTGTCAAAATATTTCCTTTTCAGAGGTGTGGGCTAGCTTCGACACCCTTTCATAATCAGTAGTGGTTGCTTCGTGCTGGCTGGAATAATTCAGAATAGTACACGGCACCAAGTTGACGTGCTTGCAGCTTTTCATTTAATGCATTTGAGTTAGTTGTAATTCCCACGCCTCTTTTTTATTCAGGGAGCGAATTACATTGGCATTTATGGTACACCATACTACCCAAGAATGTCGCAAGGTGTATGAACAAAAGAAAACGTTATCACATGCAATTTCCTGTTCAGTTAGATTCTTCAAGATATTTTATGGACGTCAAAGTCATCTTTTAATGTCCCAGTCCCCAGCCAACTGCTCGCTTAGTCAACAATTCTAAGTGATTGCAGTTGGTTGGTCAGTGCCTCTTGACACTATTAGCAATTGAAAAGGTAACTGTGGAATCAGTGGCTCCAATCCCCACAGGCAGAAGTTTGAGTGTTGACAGGAAGATTTGAGAAAAGACTGAAAGCGGCTATAGCTGCCTCTATCAGGTTCCTGATTCGCCACAAACGTACAATTGGTATTTCGAAATGATTTGCAGCTCCATCAGACAGCAACGCGTGAGATATCACCAGAGGTGTCTTTTCTCTGTAACCCTTGAATCCCTTACTAATTAAAAATCCATCTTGGCCTTGAATATATTCAATGACCCAGCCTCAACAGCTCTCTGTGGTGGATAATTACACAGATATGCTACCCTCTGAGAGAAGAAATTCCTCCCAGTTTCTGTCTTGTAAATGGGTGACATCTTGCTCCTCTTTCATCCCAGCTCTCAACTCCCCAATATTTTGAAAGTCCACCTCCTCCTAAATTATGTTGTGATCCAACCTCCCTGAAGATTAAGCTTGGCTTAATTAGAGTGAGGGAACAAGTCTCAGGAGATGGAGTGGACCATTTAGGATCGCAATCAGGAAATATTTCTTCATTCAGAGGGTAGCGAACTTCTGAAAGGCTGTAGAGGGCACATCACTGAATGTATTCAAGAACGTGATCGATGCCTTTTAAACCTATCAGAGGATATGGAGAGAAAGTCAGAGTATGGTGTTGAGATGGAGGATCAGCCATGATCATATTGAGTGGTAGAGCAGGTTTGAAGGGCTGAATGGCCTACTCTGGTTTTCCATTCATTGTCTTTTGATTTAGTGTTTTAATGACAAAACCAAGTATTGCATACACTTTTATTAATTCACACCCTCGCTCTCAAAGACTTGATGATGTGTGTGGGCCAGCAATTATTGCTTGTGCCTAATTGTGTTGACATCAGTTAAGAAGTCAGTCACATTGGCCTGGAATCACATGAAGGCAGATTTCCTTCCCTAAAGGGGCATTAGTGAACCAGATGGGTTTTTTACAACATTCAGCAGTGGTTGCACGGTCACCATTAGTACCAGATTCTTATTGAATTCATCATCTGCCGTAGTGGGATTCGAACTCATGACCCCAGACCATGAATCTGGATCTCTGTGTTGCTGGTGACATTACCACTGACTTCCCCCTGCCAGTTGTGTATAATTCCCCCTTGCTCTTCAACCCAACCCAAAATTGTCCCATTTAGATTATCGCACCTCCTTGCTGCTTCATTGAGTAGCTCAACAGAGTTGGTCACTTGACTTGCCTGGAGCAAATCCCTTCTCAATACATATTTCTCTAAGACAGGGTTCGTTCTTTCCTTGACTCCAGCCTCCAGGGATTTTGATGTTTCAAGCCCCACACCAACCGCGAGCCCCAGCTGATTTAATATTATGGATCAACCCCACCGCCCCAACCTCACGACTGGTTCTCACCCCTTCGTTGTGGCCGATTTTCTGGTAATACTTGTACCACGCTTGGAAGTCGGGATTCTGTTGGTACCACTTGGCGTGGCGTCGGCTTCGTGTGGGAGGTGTTCGCAGGAAGTCTGTCGCCTCGTGTGATTCCAGTGTGATTGCGTCAGCTCCCTTTGCTGTGGTGAGGGAAGGTACAGTGACAGGTGAGATTTCATCATCACTATTATCAACAGGCACATGTACACAGTTAGCTCACACAGAGCTCGCTGACATGCAGACATCTCTCACACGCACTGATCAGTTCAGGCCTCTCGCACATGTACACACCAGCTCAGACATCTCTCACACACCAATGCATACACACAGAACTCACACCTCAAACGCACACACACATAATGCACATAAACCTTGCACACTCACACAGAACCTTCTCTTAACCACCCCACCCTCTTTTACCTCCTCCACTTCTCTCCCTAGCCCCTCCCTTCTCCCTCCATCCCCCTTCCCTGTGCCTCCCTCCCTCCCCCTTTCCACTCTCTCTCCCCCTTCCCTCTCACATCCTCTCTGCCTTCCCTCTCACTCTCTCCACCTCCCCTCTCACTCTCTCTCCGCCTCCCTTCTCACTCTCTCTCCGCCTCCCCCTCACTCCCCCTCCCCTCCTCTCTCCATCCCTTACCATCTCTCCCTCCCCATCTCTCTCTCACCTCCACTCTTTCCCTTTCCCTCCACTCCCCTCCATCTCCCTCCATTCCCCTCCCTTTTGTCTTCCCCTCATCCTGACCCTCATCTCTCTCCCCCCCATGCCTCACTCCCCCCACTCCCCCGCCTCACTTACCCCACTCGCTCCCCACTCACTCTCCCCCTCCCACTTCCCCCTCCCACTTTCCCCTCACCCACCTCTCCCCCTCCCCCTCCTCTTTCACCCCTGCCCCTCCTCTCTCTCTCTCTTTCTCTCCCCTGCTCTCGCCCCTCATTTCGCCCCCTCATTCACCCTCCTCCTGCCCCTCACTCTCCATCCGTCCACCTCCTCTTCCCCTCACCCTTTCTGCCTTCCCCTCATTTTCCCCCTCTGCCTTCCCCTCAGTCTTGTCCTCCCACTCTCACCCCTCTCCCCCCTCACCCCTCCCCTCTCCCCCTCCCCTCACTCTCAGCCCTCTCCCCTCCCCCTTCTCCCCTCACTCTCGCCCCTCTCCCCTCACTCT
>NC_063376.1:7622636-7636309 GCF_021869965.1 Rhincodon typus
CTCCCCTCCCCCTTCTCCCCTCACTCTCGCCCCTCTCCCCTCACTCTCGGCCCTCTTTCTCACACCCCTCTCCCCTCCCCTCTCCCACCACCTACACCCCCTCACCCTGCACCTCCCCATCCCTGAACCACCCTCTCCTCTTCCACCTGTCTCCGCTGTCCTTCCACCTCCGCCCTCCCTCTACCCCCCATCCCTCTACTGCCCTCCATCTACACCCCATCCCTCTACCCCCCTCTATTATCCTCCCCCATTACCCTCCCCCCCTCTATTACCCTCCCCCTCTGCCCCCTTCTCTCTCTTTGTCTCCCCACCTCTCTGCCCCTCCCCCTCACTCTCCGCGCCCTCTCTCCTTCCCGCGTGCCCCCCACTCCCCCACCCCTGCCCTCCCCTTTCTCTTTCTCTCGCTCTCCTCCCCTCCCTGCGCCCCCCTTTCCGTTTCTCCTCCCCTGTTCTTCAGCTCAGAGGTGTACATTGAACGGTGCACTTGGGCTTCACCTGACTTGATGACATCCCAGAGGCTCCCAGACTCGACTGGGCCTGAAACAACAAAGGAGTTATAATTTGTAACATGGAGACCTGTACTGCAAAAATAACAAAAGAATCCACCACTCCAAAGAGCCACTCGAACTGGTGCCCCAGGGACTGAGTCAGTCCCTGGCAACACATCACAACCTGCCCCATCTGCTCCCCCCATAAACTCACTGGTCTCAGCATGGCTTTGGGCCTGAGCCTATTAACAAGTCCCAGGCAGAGGAGCTGGAAAATAACCAGCTTTAAACCTGAGATTACAACCACATGACAAAGGAATGTGAGCCCATTAGTAGCAGAACACAGGAATCATGGACCAAGAAATCAAGCCATAAACATTTGAGAGCGAAGGCACTGTGCAGAGAGAGGAGGCGTGCAATGCTGTAAAGATGGGGGAGGGGAAGAGAGAGAGAGAGATAGTGTGTGTACAGGGCCAAAGAAAGAGAAAAGGTAGGAAAAGTGTAGAAAGTGAGAGAATTCAAAACCAGGGAGAGATAGAATGCTTAGCCAGAGAGAAAGAGAGCAGGGCGATAAAGAGAGGGAGAAAAAGAGAATACAGGCCAAAGAGAGAGAGAGAACGTAGGATCAGAGAAAGTGACTGAGTGTTGCAAGGCCATAAAGTGGAAGGAAAAGAGAGTGTAAGGCTGTAAACAGGGAGAGAAAGAAAGAGAACGTACAAGGCTGTAAAGAGGGACAGAAATTAAGAAAGAGTACGTGGCCTGAGGAAGTGTGCAGGGCCATTGCAGAAGGATAGGAAGTTGCTTCTGTGCTACCATGGTGGAGGGAGTAGATGTTGTGAATGTGGTGTCAATCAAGCTGATTGCTTTTTCCTGGATGGTGTCGAGTTTCTTGAGTGTTGTTGGAGCTGCCCCCATCCAGGCAAGTGGGAAGTATTCCATCACACACCTGACTTGTGACTTGTTGATGGTGGACAGGCTCTGGGGAGTCAGGAGATGAGTTATGCACTGCAGGATTCCGAGCCTATGACCCACCCTCGTAGCCACTGTGTTTATACGGTCAATCCAGATCAGGCCAATTCCTTGCAGATTTGTCCCCCTTCATCTTTCTCACTCGTTGGTGATCTATTGATGATATGGAGCACTGAGAACACAGCTTTTTCTGTTCCTTAGTGCTAGCTACATTAATTCTGTCCTTGACTCCCATCCCCAAGAATCTCTCCCACCCATCCCTGCTCTGCTGCTGGTTTTGTTATTCCTCAGTCCCTGTTTGCAACAGGATCATATGATCAACTGGAGAGATCTGATCCCACGACCTGTGAATGCCAGAAGATAATGATCAAATGCCAGAATTGAGCTTTGTGTAAGGACGGCCTTGTTTTCTGACATTGGGAGCTCACCTACTTTGTCTCGAGTTTGGAAACATCTACTTTCCCGCTCAGCCACTTAGACTAGCGCAGCCCCTCCAGACTGGGCTCTGGTCTTGGCATTGGGGAGCCAGTAACCAGGACAACCATCAGACCAAGGTTTGGGAGGGGAGAGTGACTCACCAGGTAGCACAATCACTGTCAGTACCATGGCTAGCAAGCTCCAGGGCGTTGACCTTTGCTGGTTCATCATTTCTGTCCACATCTCAATGCCTGTGAGTGAAAACAAGACGAATAATGCCATATAAAAAGAGACTGTTCATCCCATCTTGCCTGTGATGACTATCTGAACGATCTCTCCAATTAATCCCAGTTCCTCTGTTCCAAGTATTCATCCAATTCACTTTTGGATGTCCCAACTGAATCTGCTTCCTCCACCACTTAAGGCAGCGCTCCCAGATCACACAACTCACCACATTAAAAAAATGTTATTTTTATTTTCCCACTGATTTTCTTTACCGCCAGTCCCCTTCAATCTATTTCACTAGTTCCTGATTCTTCTTCCAGTGGACATTTCCTCTAACAAAGAGCACATCTATTAAGTCTTAACCTCCTCTGCTCTTAGGAGAATGATGTTGCATTGAATCCTGACAGTGTGGGAGCAGGCTGTTTGGCCCATCAAGTCCACACCATCCCTCCAAAGAGCATCCCACCCAGAACTGCGCACACACAGCCCTATCCCTGTAACCCTGCATTTCCCACAGCTAACTCACATAGCCTGCACATCCCTGGATACTATGGGCAATTTCCCACGACCAATCCACCTAATTTGCACTGAGGGAGGAAACCAAAGCAGACATGGGGAGAATGTGCAAACTGCACACAGTCACCCAAAGTTGGATTTGAACCTGAGACCCTGGCACTGTGAGCCACCATGCTTTGCCTGGTACCATCTTAGTTCATCCTTTCCCTAAAGTATGGATTAAGACAGTTAGTAAAATTGAAGTGCAGATAAGATAAATGCGAGGGATTACATTTTGGTAAGACAAACCACAGCAGGATTTATACAGTCAATGATAGGGCTCTGGGGA
The DNA here is from genome assembly GCF_021869965.1 of Rhincodon typus. Taxonomy (NCBI): domain Eukaryota; kingdom Metazoa; phylum Chordata; class Chondrichthyes; order Orectolobiformes; family Rhincodontidae; genus Rhincodon; species Rhincodon typus. The sequence continues at coordinate 7,625,580 of NC_063376.1, forward strand.
GTGTTGTTGAATGAGGAGATCTGGGGTACAGGTACATAGTTCCCTGAAAGTGGAGTTGCAGGTAGACAGGGTGGTGAAGGAGGCTTTTAGCATGCTTGCCTTCATTGGTCAGTGCATTAAGTATAGGAGTTGGGATGTTATGTTCCGGCTGTTCAGGACATTGGCGAGGCCAATTCTGGTCTCCCTTCTATGGGAAAGATGTTGTTAAACCTTGAAATGTTTCAGAAAAGATTTACAAGAATGTTGCAGGGGTTGGAAGGTTTGAACTATAAGGAGAGGCTGACTAGGCGGGGACTATTTTCCCTGGAGTTGATGGGTGACCTTATAGAGGTTTATAAAATCATGAGGGGCATGGATAGGGCGAATCCAAGACAAGAGGGCATAGGTTGAAGGTGAAAATCATAGATTCCCTACAGTGTGGAAGCAGTCCATGCCAACCCTCTGAAAAGCATCCCACCTAGACCCAGCCCCATTCCCCATCACTCTACACCCTGCATTTCCCTAATCCACGTAGCCTAGGGAAGGGAGGAAGCCCACACAGACACAGAATGTGCAAACTCACCCAGACAGTTGCCCGAGGGTGGAATCGAACCCATGTGCCTGGCACTACAAGACAGCTGTGGTAGCCACCATGCCACCAATTCCTGAGACGGAGGGGGGGAGTGGGGGGGGGGGGGGGGGGGAGGTGACAATTTAAAAGAGACCTGAGGGAAAACGTTTTCACGCAGAGAGTGTTGCGTGTATGGAGCAAGCTACCAGAGGTGGTGGAGGAGGCTGGTACAGTTCTGACATTTAAAAGGCATCTGAATGGGTACGTGATTACAAAGGGTTTAGAGGGATATGGACCAACTTCTGGCAAATGGGACTAGATCAGTCCACCTGGTACCTGGTCGCCCTGACATTGTCCTTGTGGAGTTTGATAATGAGGTCCAGGCTGGGGCAGCACATGAGGCGTTTGCAGGGATTCAAGATCACACATCAAATGAAAATCTCCTTTGCAAAGAAATGACAAGTCAGGGTATTCGAGCCGGTTATTTCCAACTTTAAAAAATAAAATACAACAGCTTTTGAAAATAAAGTGTGAAGTAACTGGTCTGTGCTAGATTTGAACCGAGGGTCTGTTTCCGTGCTACTTGAGTCCATAATAAATTGGTGAAAAATTAGTGGTGAATGTTAATTGACTCCAAGCCAGCTGTGAGGTAGAAACTAGCGGACACAGCTTTTTTTAAAGTGGAGAGTTTATTGATCTGCTCAGTCTTACAGTTGTCATTCAACATCCCCAATGTTCCTGTTTCTATGCACTTGCAAAGATAATGAATGCCCACTTACTGTTCCTGATAACGTTAACAAAGAAATTAACAAATACTCGGACACTGGGGATGTTGAATGAGAGCTGCAAATCTGAGCAAGTCAACAAATTCTCTTCAACAAGAAAACGTGTGTATCTTAGTTTCTACCTCTGCATCTGCTGTGGAGTCTATTAACATTTGCCAGTGCTCTTAAAATGAAGATAAACAAGATGTTACAGATTCCAGCATTCTGACATAAAAACAGAAAGTGCTAGAGAAACTTAGCAGGTCTGGCAGCCTCTATAGAGAGAGAGAGAAAGAGAAGTAGAGTTAACGTTTCTGGTCTGTGAGCTTGTATCAACATCGGTTCGATGACATTAATGTTGTAGCTGTTGAAACAGAATTGCTGGGATGAGGTGAGTAGTCCACTGCAGTGACTGTTGTTATTATGCATACCACAAAGAGGGTTACATAGAAAATAGGAGCAAGAGTAGGCCATTCAGCCCTTTGAGCCTTCTCTGCCATTCAATATGATCATGACTGATCATCCAACTCCATTCCATGTTCCTGCTTTCTCTCCCTACTTTTTGATCCCTTTAGCCCTAAGAACTATCTAATTCCTTCTCAAAAACATTCAATGTTTTAACTACTTTCTGTGGCAGAGAATTCCACAGGCTTCCCACTCTCTGGGTGAAGACATTTCTCCTAATCTTAATCCTATTTGGCCCACCTTAGATTGTGACCCCTGGTTGTGGACACCCTAGTCACCAGGAACATCCCGTGTTTACCTTATCTAGTCCTGTTAGAATTTTATAGGTTTCTATGTGACCCCACCCACCAACCCCCCAAACTCACCATTCTTCTGAATTGTGGTGAATATAGTCCTAATCAATCCATTGAACTCTGGTCCACTGGGCGCTGGATTCTCTTCGTAGTTCTACCATTCTGGAAATCAGTCTGGTAAACTTTTGCTGCACTCCCTCCATAGCTAGAACATCATCCTCAGACAGGGAGACCAAATTGTACACAGTACTCCAGGAGTCGTCTCACAAAGGCCCTGTTAATTTGCAGCAAGATATCCCTGCTCCTGGACTCGAATCCCCTCGCTGTGAAGGCTAGTGTGCCCTTCACCTTCTTCACTGCCTGCTACATCTTTTACGCTAACCGAACTGGGGAAATGGTGACAGTGAGATTTTTATCATGCATGTTACTCTGTACCTTCCCTAGCTGAATAAATAAAAGTGCTTCCTATCAGAAGTGTAAGATGTCAAGGTACTGCAGAGTGAAACATGTCATGTGCAGAATTTTATGTTGATTGCACTTTCTGAAGTTTGCAATTTGAAAATGCTTTGCCTGGAAGCTGCACATCTGATCTGGAGTGTATTTGCTAAGTATGAAAGCTGGTTCAATCGTACAAATTGAATTTGCTTGCAAACCCTGCATTATTCTGATTGAGATGTTCATCAAACATCTTTTGATTGAAAATCGTATGGAAACAGTATATTTTGGAACAAGAAGTGAAGCATTTGGCTTCACCTCAGTAAAACACACCCCCCCGGAAGATTAAATGGACACGTGGTCGTGCTACAGGGTTGAAACTAGATATTTAGCCCCATTTACCCTCCAAGTGACAAATAACTCAATCGTATTTATCTCTGCGAGTTTCCACACTTTGTTTTATTATTTTATGTGCTGGCTGGGCTAGCATTTATTCCCTGTCCCTAGTTGCCCCTTGAGAAGGTGGTGGTGAGCTGCCTTCTTGAACCGCTGCAGTCCATGTTGTTGTAGAGATACCCACTCAGCGCTGTTAAGGGAGGGAATTCCAGGGATTTTGCCCCAGCGACACTGAAGGAACAGCAATATATTTCCACGTCAGGTGAATGGCTCGGATGGGAGCGCGCAGGGGCTGGTGTTTCCACGTATCTTCTAACTTTGTCCTTCCAGATGGTAGAGGTCATGGATTTGGAAGGTGCTGTCTGAGGAGCCTTGGTGAATTTGTGCAGTGCATCTTGCAGATGAAAGACACTGCTGTGACTGAACATCGATGGTGGAGGGAGTTCAGTACAGGAAGTACACAAGAAGGTGGAAGTTTTACTTTACCTCCACCAAGTCACCTGAGCTGCTAACTGAAAGAACAATTAACACACACCAATGTGACAATAACAAATATAGGGGAGGGAACTAACTTAAAATGGAGTCAGAGGGGCAATGAACAAAGTCCAGTGCCCACTACTGTCTCTGGAGAGGACACAAGCAAATGAGATCTGGACTTTATTCTGACCACTTCTTCCCAATCCCAATCCTTTCTTGCCGTTTTGTTCTTCGATGTCTCCTCAGTGTTGGAACCAGGGAGCTTGTTTCTGATAAGCAGCCAGTTTACCCATGAGGGGTCCTGACACAATACAGTGCCAGTTTGTGATCTATAAATAGCCCAGACACCTTAAAAGCAGCTGGTGCCTAGGAGCTGGTGAGTTTGGATGCAGTGCCAATCACCGGAGCCTGTGTCTCTTGGCTGGGGTTGGGGGGGCAGCAGTGCCTGTGTTTAGCCTGTTTTACCTCCACCGTCACCACCTGTCACCAATGAGAGAGAATTTCTTTCCCCTGGATGCGAAGGAGACAAAATTCTGTGACCAACAAAGTGCTCTTCCAACTCAAATTTCTGGTTTCCCTCGTGCTCATCCAATCACAGGCTGTCTCTCACCCATAGGGAACATGGCAGATTTCCATGGGGGTTTGTGGGAAGTGAAGTGGTTCCATTGAGTGGGTCAGTGGGGCTACTGGAAGCTAGGTTCTGGGGATTGTTGGGCTTGAAGTCTCAACAACTGCTACTGAGAGGTTAGTGAGATTGCAGAAAAAGAGGCTGTGAAATGGTTGGCAAGGGGCTGTGGAAATGAAGATGGCTGGAACTGGCAGGAAAGGAGGAGACTGCAGGGTTTGGGAGCCTGCTGGGCGGAGCCTGCAGGAGATTTTGCAAGGAGTGGGTGGGGGTAAAGGAGGAGCCTCCAGGGGAGAGAAAATATGGCTTCGGCAAACTGGGGGATTGGAAATGAAGGGAGAAATGGAAGGAGAGCTGTTTAAACCTGTCAACATAGGAGACCACAGCTAACTTGGAACCAGCAAATCTTGAAATCCCTGAGGTAATGGATTCCTTGCAAATTAATGTGGAATCTCTAACTTAAGGCTGCATCTCTTCTGGAGCTGCAATATGGTGAAGTATATCATGGATGCTATTGTAATGAACACTGTTTCAATTATTAAATTTAAATCTGAGATTGAGATCTGAGATAAAGTAAAAAAGAAGGTAGTAACTGCCCAGTTGAAATATTCCAACTGTGTGCTTATGTGACAGGAACACTTTAGCTGTGACCATCTCAGCCTGTGGAAGATAGATTTGGAATGATGAGTTTCTTTGTTTAGAAATGTCAGAAATATTGAAAGTACCTTTTGCCAAATTATGTGTTTTCTTGTCAGCATTCCTTCTAATTTTGTTATTGGCTACATGGGCATCTGAGGCAGCAATGTCCAAAATTGGAAATCAGCATGCTGATCCCAGTCATCGTACAACGAACATCAGAGCGCATGCAAAGAGGGAATGTTGTTTCTTGTACCAATTTCAATAACATGATGGCTAGTATTTTAATGTCTTCTTGTGTGTTGTGGCTATAAGTTTGATGGGCAGTTGATAAATGATTCCGGTGATAAATTCTTCTAATTCTGTTTCTTTGCGTCCAAATATGTCAAACAAAGAAGATATTTTTGGGAGACTCTTAAATCTGACTTCTAATGATCCTCCACACTGTTCACCTTCCAACACAGACCTTTCTAATCTGACTGAAAACTGCTCTCTAATCCGACCAGAAACCATTCTCTAATCCAACTGAAAACTGCTAACTAATATGACCAGCAAACCTCCTTAATCCGACCAGAAACACATGGTAATCTGACTGGAAACCATGCTCTGATCTGACCAGTAAAAGCCAAATTATCAATTGCTCCCATCCTGAGCTCCCTAGTTTTTGCCCCCAGTGTCTGGGGGTAAACTGAGACTCAACTCAGTGTCTGCCCCCAGGGTCAGTCTCTAACACAGTCTGAACTGGGATAGTGCTCCCTTGTGCTGGGGTCCTCCTCTTTCTGAGTTGAGGGAGAGGGTCTCCTCCCGGTTCAGAGCAGCTCCCAGGTTGTACTCTGGTAAAGAGGGGGCTGTGCCCCCTGGTTATAGGCACGGTAACTGGGTAGAGGGAGCTGGACAGTCCAGAACTCCTTCAGCTGCCAGTGATCCTGGAATACATCAGGACAGAATCCTAAACCTGAGATGCACCTGTCTCAGGACATGTGCTGACAGTGATAGGAGAAGCATTTCAGCCGCGCTAAGACCATGAGATGGTGAAGCAGAAGAAAGCCATTCAGCCCATCAGCACCGCTATTCAGTGAGAATGTGGCTGATCTGATCATCCTCAACTCCACCTTCTGCCTTCTCCCTATCACCCTCCATTCTTGTACTGATTAAAAATCTCAATCTTGAATATAATTAATGACCCAGCCTCGACAGTCCTCTGCGGTAAAGAATTCCACAGATTTACTCCCATATGAAAGAAGAAATTCCTCTTCATTTCCGGCTTAAATGTGAAATAATCACCCCCAGTAACACAGACAGGAATATTCACCCCCTGTATATAGTCAGAAATATTCTCTACAAGTAACACAGACAGGAATATTTGTCTCCTGTATCAAGGACAGAAATATTCTCTACAAGTAACACAGACAATATCTTCATCCCAAAACAGAGACAGGAATACTCATCCCCAGTAACAGGCAGGAATATTCACCTCCAGTAAGACAGGCAGGAATACTTACCCCCAGTAACACAGACAGAAGTACACTCCCTCAGTGACACAGGCAGGAATACTCACCCCCAGAAACATTAACAGTAATATTCTCTTCCAGTAACACAGAGACTTACCTCCACCTCGCCCAAAGCAGTTCATTTTATACCAATAGAGACACTCCTACAGCCCAGACACACCTCCAAGCCCCCAGGCACCTGGCCAGTCCCACACAGTGCTGCCCTAATGCTGTATCCCAGACCCAGAACAATCCTTAAATAACAGGACAGACCCTCCTCCAGCAGGCTTTGCTGATTCAGCTGAGCAGCTCCTAAAGGACATTGCTGAGAGACAGGGGGAAATTGATGAGGAAACCAACGAGAGGGGGATCTCGATGTCGGCTTCTCTTTCCCCGAAAATGTACCATATTTATTAAAACCAAATGCGCCTCCTTTCCAATGTATCTCAGACGGTGCAAAACCAAATTGCTTTCGTCCAACGCTGCTGCATTTACAAGCAGAGGTCAGAATGTTCACATCAAACATACATGATCTGAGCTGAATAGGTGTGAGGCGTTTGTTTCTTTGTAAAAGTCACTTGATGAGGATTTGGACAGTTTAAAGAGCGTCTTTCAGTGAGTTGATGGCTGCTGTTAATGGTTGTCCCTAGGAGCAGCCTCCAGGGCACAGACCTTCCCCATTGCGGAGTTCCTTGGGATGAGCCTCGACATCTGCATGACCTTTCCAGACATATTTGACAAGGGGATGGACTGTCTGGCCCTCCCTAATCTGCCTGCTGCAAGTACAGCAATCCGTGACAGTATCATACAGTTATAGAGGTCCAGAGCCCAGAAAAATGCCCTTCGGCCCATCAATACTGGTAGTCAAAAATAGGCACCTTGTTGTTCTAATCCCATTTGCCAATGCTTGGTCCATAGCCTTGTATGTTTTGGCATCAAAAGTATATATCTAAATACCTCTTCAGTGTTATGAGGGATTCTGCCTGTACCAAGTTTGGAGGAAGTGAGTTCCAGATACACAACACCCTCTGAGTAAAAACATTTTTCCTCACATTTCCACTCAACCTTCTGCCCCCTACCTTAAATCCATGTCCCCAGTCATTCATCCCTCCATCAAGGGGGAAAAAAATTCCTTCTTGTCTACTGTGTCCCACATAATTTGATACCTCTCAATCATGTCCTGTCTCAATTTCCTCTACTCTAGGGAAAACAACCCCAGTCTGTCCAAAATAACGTAGTGTGGAGCTGGAGGAACACAGCAGGCCAGGCAGCATCAGAGAAGCAGGAAAGTTGATGTTTCGGGTCGGGACCCTTCTTCAGAAATGGGGGAGGGGAAGGGGGCTCTGAAATAAATAGAGAGGGGGCGGGGTTGGGCTGGGTAAGGTAGGTGGGATGGTAATAGCAGGTAGGTAGTGGTGGGGATTGGTGAGTGAGGTGGGAGGAGCGGATAGGTGGGAGAGAAGACGGACAGATCAAGGAGGTGGGGATGAGAGGGAGGGTTGGTCTTGGGATAAGGCCAGGAGTGGGGAGATTTTGAAGCTGGTAATGGTAGGATGACGATAGGTGAGTGCAGGTAGGTAGTCGTGGGGATTGGTGAGTGAGGTGGGAGGAGCGGATAGGTGGGAGAGAAGACGGACAGGTCAAGGAGGTGGGGATGAGAGGGAGGGTTAGTATTGGGATGAGGATGGGGTTGGGGAGATTTTGAAGCTAGTAAAGTCCATATTGAGACCATTGGGTTGTAGGTTTCCAAGGCGGAATATGAGGCGCTGCTCCTCCAGTTTCTGGGTTTAAGGTGGGCACAGGTAGATTCTTGTTAGATAGGGGAATTGAAGTTTGTTGGGAGGTATCAGTGAAATTCAAAGTACAAACAGATCAGCCATGATCTTATTGAATGGCAGAGCAGGCTTGCAGGGTCAAGTGGCCAAACTCTGCTCCTATTTGTACGCAAGGTGTTGCCAGAGGGATACTAGCCCAGGGGAATGGCTGATTGCCTTTGACTCTGGATAAACTGTAGACAGAGAGATTGGAGGGGGAGATCGACAGTCGACTGAGAGGAGATGAAAGAATGACACTTTTGGCTGAAGGCCCAATGCACAAACAATATCTAAGCCCACTAAGTTTCTGAATGGCAGAATTGTGGCAAGGCAGAAGGTGGCCATTCGGTCCGTTGAGACTGTGCCAGCTCTCCGAATGAGCAATTCACTGTCGCTCCCCTGCCTTCTGCAACTCTCTCTGCAAGCTCTTCCTTTTCAGGTTCCCTAATGAGTCTCGAAGGAACCTACCTCCATGACTCAGACATTCCAGGATTCCACATCCTAACATTTCAATGTGTGAAACCGTTCCTCATCTGGGATGAACTCTCAATGAAGAGGGAGGAGAGCTGGGATTAAGATATTGAGAATAGAGAGTAAGGGTTGAGATATTGAGAAGGGAGAGTCGGGATTAAGACACTGAGAATAGAGAGTGTGGATTCAGACATTGAGAATAGGGAGTGTGGATTGAGATACTGAGAACAGAGAGTGGGATTATTATAGTGTGTACCTGTAGTTCTTTTGAACGACTTTCTCAGTTGACTGTCAATCTCCCCCCTTCTCTCTCTACAATTTATCCAGAGAGGAGGGAACAGGGGATGAGATTCTGAGAATAGAAAGCGAGGATTGAGATACCAACAAAAAAAGTGCTGGAACGGGATACTCAGAACAGGGATTAAGACACTGTGAATACAGCAGGGACTAAGTTGCTAAGAATATAGAACAGTGAATGAGATGCTGAGAAAAGAATGCCTACAGCGTGAAAGCAAGCTGTTCTAGCCATCAAATCCACAGCAAGCCTCTGAATAACACCCACCCTGACCCATACCCCTAACCCCATACGCCTGCATTTCCCCTGGCTAATCCACCTAGTCATTATAGACAATTTTGCATGCGCAATCCACCTAACCTGCATATCTTTGGACTGTGGGAGGAAACCAAAGCACCCAGAGGAAACCCACACAGACACGGGGAGAACGTGAAAATTCCACACAGACAGTCACCTGGGGGTGGAATCGAACCCTCATGCTGTGAGGCAGCAATGCTAACCACTGAGCTGACAAGCCACCCCAGAGAGTGAGGATTGAGATGCTGAGAATTGAGGGCAGGGAATGAGATTCTGAGAAGACAGAGCAGGGATTGAGAGAGTGAGAATTGACAGCAGGGAGTGAGATACCTAGAATAGAAAGCAGGGAATATGATATTAAGAGAGAGTGAGGATTGAGATCCTGAGAATATTCAGCAGGGATTAAGGCACTGAGAATTGAGCCAGGAATGAGAAACTTAGAACACAAAGCTTACATTGGGATTTTGAGAATATGGAGCAATGATTGAGATGCCAACTATGAAGAGCAGGAAAGGGATACTGAGAATAGAGAGTGAGGATTGAGATACTGAGAAGATAGATCATTGAATGAGAAAGCTGAGAATAGACAGTCAGATTTGAGATAATGAAACTAGAGAACAAGCAATGAGATACTGAGAATAGAGCAGGGGTTAAGATACCAAGGATAGAGGACAGGTAATGAGGTACTGAGAATAGTGTGAAGTGCTTCAAGAGATTAGTCATGTCTCACGTCAACTCCAGCCTACCCAATTGTCTTTACCTTCTGAAATTCTCCTACCGGTGCAACAGGTCCATGGCAGACACAACCTCCCTGGCCCTACACTCATCCCTGGAACATTTGGATAACAAGGATACCCTACGTCAGTCTCCTACTTATTGATTACAGCTCTGTCTTCAACACCATAATTCCAAACAAACTCTGCCTAAACTCTAAGACTTAGGTCTAGGCTCCCCCTCTGTAACTGGACCCATGACTTCCTGACCCATAGACCACAATCAATAAGAATTGGTGACAAGACGTCCCCACCATAATTATCACCACCAGTGCCCCATAAATCTGCGTACTCAGCCCCCTACTGTACTCCTTATACACTCATGTCAGTGTGGCCAAATCTGCCCTGACTTCATTCAAAAGTTTGCTGATGACACCACCGTTGTAGGTCCGATATCAAATGATGATGAGACTGAATACAGAACCGAGATTGAGTCCTTACGAGCACAGTGTAAGGACAACAATCTCTTCATCAAAGTCAGCAAAATGAAGGAGCTGGTCACTGACTTCAGGGACTGGAGTGGAGGGCACGTCCCTGTCTGCATTGATGGTTCTGAGGTGGAGATGGTCGAGAGCATCAAGTTCCTGGGAGTGACAATCACCCACAATCCGTCCTGGTCCACCCACATCGACATGATGGTCAAGAAAGCGCAATGACACTTGTACTTCCCCAGGAGGCTACAGAAATTCAGGAATTAAGGAATCCTGTTTAATTCCTCTCAGTGACCCATTTATTCCCCTCTCTCAGACCCTATTATTCCACTCTCGCCGACCCCACTATTTATCTCTCACTGACCCCATTACTCCCACTCACTGACCCCATCACTCCCTCTCACCAACTCCGTTACTCCCTCTCACCAACCCCATTATTCCCCTCTCACTGATCCCATTAATCTCCTCTCACCAACCCCATTATTTGCCTCTTACTGGCCCCATCGCTCCCTCTCACC
>NC_063376.1:7646309-7683193 GCF_021869965.1 Rhincodon typus
CAAGGGGACAACATTTGCTAGTCTCCAGTCTTCTGGCACTATTCCTGAAGACAATGATGACATAAAGATCAAAGCCAAAGGCTCTGCAATCTCCTCTCTAGCTTCCCAGAGAATCCTCGGATAAATCCCATCCAGCCCAGGGGATTTATCTATTTTCACACCTTCCAGAATTGCTAACACCTCCTCCTTGTGAACCTCAATCCCGTCTAGTCTAATAGCCTGTATCTCAGTATTCTCCTCGACTACATTGTCTTTCAGGTGAAGTCATCGCATTGCGGTACCATCTTAGGTTCAAAGGTACCTAAGTATGGATTATTGAGAACAAATTCTTAGAGGGGGGAAAAAAATTAGAAAAATAAAGTCCAGAATAACCCAGTCCACGCCCGCACCTAACCTCCAGTAACTGAGAGACCTCCACCACCTCGCTACCATCTGCACCAGACCCACCAACGTCGGAGTTGCCACATTTTAAGGCACCATCTCTTTGCCACTGAACCCACAGTCACCCCGCAACCAGGTGTCCCCAGCTCCACTGCTGCCCCCGCCACACTCATAACCAGAAGTCCCTGCTCCAGGCCTGCCACTACCGCAACTGGGGCACGCTGGCTCTGGACAACCAGGAGGATCTGGCTCCACCACCAGGCCAGGCCACGCCACTGCACCTGCACTTTGGCTGCAGGTGTTGCCCTGTGGGCGCCGCCATCTTGAAGTGCCCTCTGCCGCCAGCGATCACTGTTGCAGGCCCCCAACCCCACCTAGGGAGGGCGTCCTTGCCACCAGCCCCAAACACCGGGAGGACGTCCTTCCTGACTCCACCTCCAATCGTCAGTAAAAGCCATGCCCGCACACGGCCCGCTCTCGCTGTCGATGAACTGCCACAGAAAACAAACACAACAACAAAATAAAATGAAAGAGAAAGAAGGGAAATCAGATGGGAATGGTGAGCCACGAACAAGAGTCCACATGCAGTCCTCCTACTCCACCACCAACTTGGAAGTGAAATAGTGGCACAAATTAGGGGAAAATTGCTCAGGTCTAATCAGCATTGCAGAGACATGGTTACAAGGTGACCAAGATTGAGAAACACATTGCAGGGTACTCAACCATCTTCAGCTGCTACATCAATGACCTTCCCTCCATCATAAAGGTCAGAAGTGGGATGTTTGCTGATGATTGCACAATGTTTAGCACCATTTGTGACTCCTCAGATACTGAAGCAGTCTGTGTCCAAAAACAACAAGATCCGGATAGTGTGGAGCTGGAGGAACACAGTAGGCCAGGCAGCATCAGAGGAGCAGGAAAGTTGACGTTTAGGGTAGGGACCCTTCATCAGAAAATCATTTTCTTAAGAAGGGTCCCAACCCAAAACGTCAACTTTCCTGCTCTTCTGATGCTTCCTGGCCTACTGTGTTCCTTCAGTTCCACACTGCGTGTTATCTCTGACTCCAGCTTCTACAGTTCTTGCTATCTCAAAGATCTGGACAATATCCACGCTTGGGCTAACAAGTGGCAAGTGACATTCATGCCACACAAATGACAGACTATGACCACCAGCACCCCTTGACATTCAATGGTGTTACCATCACTGAACATCCCACTATCAACATCCTGGGGGTTATTATATAAACACAATGGCTACAAGAGCAGGTCAGAAACTAGAAATACTGCGGCCAATACTCCTGACTCCTCAAAGCCTGTCCACCATCTTCAAGGCACAAGGCAGGAGTGTGATGGAATACTCCCCACTTGCCCGGATGAGTGCAGACCCGACAACACCCGACACCATCCAGAACAAAGCAGCCTGTTTAATTGGCACCACATCCACAAGCATCCACTCCCTCCACCACCGACGCTCAGTAGCAGCAGTGTGTACTATCTACAAGATGTACTGCGGAAATTCAAAGATCTTCAGACAGCACCTTCCAAACCCACAATCACTTCAATCTAGAAGGGCAAGGGCAGCAGACATATGGGAACACCACCACCTTCAAGCTCCCCTCCGAGCCACTCACCATTCTGACTTGGAAATAGATTGCCATTCCTTCACTGTCGCCGGGTCAAAATCCTAGACTTCCCTCCCTAATGGCATTGTGGGTCAACTCACAGCAGGAGGACTGCAGCGGTTCAAGAAGACAGCTCACCACCACCTTCTCAAGGGGCAACTAGGGATGGGCAATAAATGCTGGCCAGCTAGCAATGCCCACCTCCCACAAATGAATTTTTAAAAAAAGATAGATGGAGGAGGGGAGATAGCCCTGAGAGTAAAAAGATGACATATAGACATTAGCGGGAAAGGGTTTTGGCTCAGAGATAGTGGGAACTGCAAATGCTGGAGAATCTGAGATAACAAGGTGTAGAGCTGGATGAACACAGCCGGCCAAGCAACATCAGAGGAGCAGGAAAGCTGACGTTTCGGGCCTCGACCCTTCTTCAGAAATGGGGGAGGGGAAGGGGGTTCTGAAATAAATACGGAGAGAGGGGAGGTGGATAGAAGATGGATAGAGGAGAAGATAGGTGGAGAGGAGACAGACAGGTCAAAGAGGCGGGGATGGAGCCAGTAAAAGGTGAGTGTAGGTGGGGAGGAGATAGGTCAGTCCAGGGAGGACGGACAGGTCAAGGGGGTGGGATGAGGCTAGTAGGTGGGAGTTTGGGGGGGGGGCTGGAGGGGGGGGGGGGGGATGGGTGGGAGGAAGGGCAGGTTAGGGAGGCGGGGACGAGCTGGGCTGGTTTTGGGATGCAGTAGGGGGAGGGGAGATTTTGAAGCTTGTGAAGTCCACATTGACAACTCCCCCTCCCATTCCTCAGATGACATGTCCATCCTGGGCCTCCTGCAGTGCCACAACGATGCCACCCGAAGGTTGCAGGAACAACAACTCATATTCCGCTTGGGAACCCTGCAGCCCAATGGTATCAATGTGGACTTCACAAGCTTCAAAATCTCCTCTCCCCCTAGCACATCCCAAAACCAGCCCAGCTCGTCCCTGCCTCCCTAACCTGTCCTTCCTCCCACCTCAAGCCCCATCCCCATCTCCTACCTACTAACCTCAATCCACCCCCTTGACCTGTCCGTCCTCCCTGGACTGACCTATCTCCTCCCCACCTCCCCACCTACACTCACCTTTACTGCCTCCATCCCCGCCTCTTTGACCTGTCTTTCTCCTCTCCACCTATCTTCTCCTCTATCCATCTTCTATCCGCCTCTCCCCCCCTCCCTATTTATTTCAGAATCCCCTTCTCCTCCCCCATTTCTGAAGAAGGGTCTAGGCCCGAAACGTCAGCCTTCCTGCTCCTCTGATGCTGCTTGGCCTGCTGTGTTCATCCAGCTCTACACCTTGGTATTAAGGATTTTGGCTAATGTGGTCAGGAAATGGAATGGCTTTGGGTTAAAACCAGGAACAGCAAGGCTCAGTAACAGGCTGGTTGGAGTAACTTAGAAAATTGATGGAATTGACTATTAAGCATGAACGTAGAAGATTATCAGATGGTCAGCCAAAGGAAATGTGGATTTAAGAAAGGGAAATTGTATTTGACAAATTATGGATTTTCTTTTGAGGATGTAACTCATGGGATATGTTATGGGGAACAAGTAGAGTACATCTGAAAGATAAGTTGCCAAAGAAAAGGGGATGGTGGTGGACTGGTAATCTGGGACCCTAGGTTAAGGTTCTGGGTGTGTGGGTTCAAATATCACCAAAGTATATATATGGTGAGCTTTGAATTCAATTAAATTCTGGAATCAAAAAGCTAAAGGTGATGCACTGTCATAAAGACCCATTTGGCTCACTTTAGGGATGGATATCTGCCATCCTCACCTGTATGTGGTTAATCCTCAACTACCCTCTTATAGGCAATAAATACCAACCTAGCCAACAATACCCACATCCAGTGGCAAATAGAAAAGTCAATATGCAAGGTAAGTGTTCATCAGGTTTGTGGGGAAAATATTGGCATGGATAGAATGGTTAACAAAGGCAAAGCAAAGAGTGTGGGTAAATGGGGCATTTTCATATTGGCAGTCTGTGATTAGGGTAGTAACGCAAGGATCAATACTGGGCCTCAGCCATTTTCAGTCTATATTAATGACGTACAGAATCATACAGCATGGGAACAGACCCTAAAACCAACTGGTCCCACCTGCCTGTGTTTGGCCCGAATCTCTCTAAACCTTTCCTTTTCATCTACCTGTCCAAATGTCTTTTAAATGTTGTAACTGTACCTGCATCTACCACTTCCTCTGGCAGTTCATTCCACACACGAACCACTCTCTGTGTAATAAAGTTGCCCTCATATCCTTTTTAAAACTTTCTCCTCTCATCTTAAAAATGTGCCCCCTAATTTTGAACTCCCCCCACCCTAGGGAAAGCACCCTTTGCTCTTCACTTTATCAAGGTCTCTCATTATTTTATAAACCTCTACAAGGTCACTCCTCAACCTCCTGTGCTGCAGTGTTATAGAGAGTAACTTGCGTAAGTTTACTGACTACACAAAATGAATTGGGAATGTAAGCTTTGAGGAGGATACAAAGAGATACAGAGAGGGTTAAGAGATGTCCGTAAAAAGGTGGCATATGAGGATTTTCTTTTACCGCACAGGTTGGCAGGAATTGTTGCCCGCAAGGATGGTAGAGGTAGAAACCCCCTATCGCATCTAGAAAACATTTGTTTATGCATTTGACAGGCTTTAATTTATGGAGTTGTGGGCTAGGAATGGTGGGTAGCTTTTTTGTTAAGAATCAACTGGCATTGATTTATTGGACAGCTTGGCATTTTTGTTTCTAAATTCTTCTGATTGTCATTACTAAGGAATTGAATAGAAAATCTAATATTCAAGTTCCTTAATTTTCCACAAGTGGAAACTCTGTGTCCACTCCAGCAAATATGCCATGATTTTTAAGAGATCTATTAGGTTTCAAAATATCTAGCTAGTGCGTCTATTCCTGATACAGGATCATGGAATTTACAGTACAGAAGGAGGACCATACTGTTTGCACCAGCTCCCAAAAGAGCTACCCAGCTAGCCCACCCTCCAGCCTTCTAAATTCTTCATTTTCAAATTTTCAAAGCTCTCTTTTGAGACCTACATAATCCACCTCCACCACTCTCCCAGGCAGTGCATTCCAAATCCACACAACTCTCCGAGTAAAGAAGATTTTTTTCTCATCTCACCCCTAGTTCTCTTACCGACAATCTTGAAATCATGACCTCCAGTTAGTGACCTACCAACTCGTGGAAACAGAATATCCTTCTTTACCCTATCAAAATTGTACATATTTTTGAACATCTCAATAACATCAACTCTTAATCATCTCTGCTTCTAGAAGAATAAGCCCCATGTCTCTTTCTCTGAATTTATAAAATCCCACGTTTATAGCATCATTCTCATAAATCACTTTTAAACTCTCTCCAGGGCTTTAACATCCTTGCTTAAAAAAAAGTGCCCAGACCCGAACACACTGCACCAACTATGGTCTGACCAATGATTTGTAGAGGTGTAGCATTACTTCCTTGCTTTTATACTCAATGCCTTTATTTATAAACCCAAGACCTTCTACATATATCACTTCAGAGTGCCTGCATAATCCAGGTAAGTCTTTTTTTCTGTTATTGTCCCTCTGAAATATCGCTATTTTAATATGGTGACCAGAAACATGTACAGTAGTTGGAGTCCAATCAAATCAAGGTTCCTTGGATTTAAGATCTGCGTGTCCCTGTGCATGAATCACAAGAGGTACTGCAAGTAACCAAGAAAGCTAGTAGAATGTTCTCATTTATCATGAGGGCCATCAAATGCATAAGTAGGGAGGCTATGCTTCAATTACACAGAGCAATGGTGAGACCACATCCGCAGTACAGTGGTATGTAATTGCATTGGAAGTAGTCCACAGGTTCACGAGACTTATCCCTGTTGTATGAGGAAAGATGAAACCAGCTGGGCTTGTATCAACTGGAGTTAGAAGCGTAAAAAGCGATTCTATTCAAACAGATAAATGTGAACACAATCCGGACCATCCTGCAAGCCAACCTTCCATCCACACTTCTCGTTGCCACAGAAAGGCAGCCAACATAATTAAAGACCCTTCCCAACCTCGTCGTAATTTCTTCCAACCTCTTCCATTGGGCAGAAGATACAAAAGCTTAAATACATGAACCAACAGATTCAAGAACAGTGTCTTCCCTGTTGTTATTGGACTTCTGAACGGACCTCTCAAATTTTAAATTTAATGTTGCTCTCACTCTTCGTGCACCTTCTCCGCAGCCGTAACATTGTATTCCTCGCTTTGTTCTATTACAAATGCACTTCGTATGGTGTGATCTGCCTGTATTGCATACAAAGCAAAACTTTTCACTCCACCTAGGTACATGTGACAATAATAAATCAAATCATACGAGACCCCAGATGGGTGGATGTGGAGAGGATAATTCCTCTGTGGGAGAATCAAGATCTAGGGGGTACTGTTTACAAATCAAGGGTCATTCATTTTAGTCAGAGATGAGAAGGATTATTTTTTCTCTTCCTCAAAAAGTGGTGGAAGCAGATCCTTTGAATATTTTTAAGGCAGAGTACGGGTTCCGGATAAGTAAGGGAGTGAAAAGGTTATTGGTATAGGTGGGAGTGTGGATTAGGAGTTATTATCAGATCAGCCATGTTTTGAGAAGCAGAGCAGACTTGAGGAGCTGAACAACCTAGTCTTGCTCCTAGTTCAAAAGTTTACCTTAGACACGCTCCTGCTGCCATCTCCTGGTAATGTTACAAATGACATTCTAGGGTATGCACGGCTGCAACAGTAGGCGACAAAGTACTATTGTGCGTTATGAAACTCTGCAAGTATTACAGATCTTCCGATGCTCTATCATTACTTCACTCTCCACTTTCATGTTGCTCAATATTATCCTGAGCAACACATTCACCATGCTGTAGAAACAATCGTTTGTGGTTAATCCTCTCAAAACTCCAGTTTCTCCTGTCTGCTATATTGGGAACTCTCATCACTAGTGCCATCAATTACAAAAAGCTAACATATGAGTGCAGCAAGTGATAGGGAAGGCAAATGGAATGTTAGCCTTTATTTCAAAAGGGAATGGAATATAAAAATAGGGAGGCTTGCACTGGTCAGACCACAGCTGGAACACTATGAGCCTTTTTAGACCCCTTATCTAAGGAAAGACATACTGTCATTAGAGGCAGTCCAGCAAAGGTTCACTAAGCTGATCCTGGGTATGGACAGACTGTCTTTTCAGAAGCTACATTGTGTGGGCCTGTACTCATCGGAACTCAGAAGAATGAATGGTGACCTCACTGAAACATTAGGATACTTGACACAGAGGATATGGAAAGGTTGTTTCTTATGGGAGAGTCCAGGACCAGAGAACTCAGAAGGAGGGGTCGCATACTGAACACGAAGATGAGGAGGAATTACTTCTCTGAGAGGGGAGTGAATCTGTGGAATTCTTTATCCGAGGACTGCGGAAGCTGGGTCTTTCAGTACAGAGACTGATTTTAGGGCAGTCCAGGGTGAAGAGGTTGGGCAGGAAAGTGGATTTGAGATCAAGTCATTGATTCTGCTCTCCCATTCAATGGGCTGAGTGGCCTACTTCTGCTCCAAATTTTGTGGGGAACTAAGACCTGCAGGCTCAGAGCAGCCTCAAGCCAGGGATGCAGTGGGAACAGAAAGTTACGAAGATACCAGAACCACGAGACTAAACATCCAAGATCGGGAGCTGGAGCAAGACGAAGGGAGAGAAAGAGGGGGAGATGAGAGAGCAGAGAAAAGAGAGGGAGATGAGAGAGCTAAAGGAAGGGAGGACACAGAAGGGAGATGGGAGACTGGGAATAAAACAAACCAATTCCGATCAATGAGTTGTGCCAAGTTGCATTCACCAGGTTCTGTTCCAGGGCTTCAACGTTTCCTGATTTGGCTGAGAGAGTTTGAGGAGAGCTAGTGCGATTTAATTGGGATACTGTGCAATGTTAAGAGGCAGCGTAGATAACAAATACTGCTCAGAGCCACAGGAGCTGTGCCTATTTATACAAGAGGCTGAAGGTTTTTAAATTAATAAAAAGGTCGCTTGGCATACTCGCCGTTACGTTATTCCAGTTGAGAGATTGAGAATAACGTATGAAATTGGAGGCCATTCAACCCACCATTCGATACAATTGTGGCTAATCTTGGGTTCCAGCTTCACTTTCTGCCTGCTACCCTCAATTCCCCAAGACCTCAAACTTCAATCAATAGCAGCCTTAGTCATATTTTTTCGGTGGAGCCTCCAAAGGGGAGAGTTCCAAAGATTCACAATCCTTTGAGTGAAGACGTTTCTCCTCACTTCAGTCCAAATTGATTGGCTGCCTTATCCCGAGACTGTGCCCCTCATGTTTTAAGATTCCTCAGCCCGAGGGGAAAAAACAAACAAACAATCTCGCAGCATCAACCCTGTCAATAACTTCAGAATCTTGTAGGTTTCAAAGAAGTCAGATCTTGGAAGAACGAGCGGAACAAAAGAATGTTGACACAAATTACTCAGCCTCTCCAAAAGAAAACTCCCTCATTCCAGGGACCAAATTAGCAAATCTTCAGTGCAAGTGCATCCTTGCTTAGAATAAGGGGACAAGTTTAAATACAGCAGCACTTGAATTAAACTGGGAGATGGGCAATTGATGTGCTATGGTGGGTGCAGAATTCCTGCATTGCTGCAACATTAGATCCCATTTCCCTGATTTGTCAGTGCAGTTTGGGAGTGCAGATTCCTTGCAATGTTATTGGTGGAGTTCTGCAAATTCCTTGCACTGCTCGTGTAGAGGGTCCTACATTACTGGTGCGGAGTGGAGAAGCGGTTACATCACTGGGCTAGTAACCCAGAGGCCCAAGGAAATGGTCTGGGGAAGACAAGTTCAAATCCCATCACGGCGTCTGGTGAAATTCAAACTAAATTAATAAATACGGAATTGGAAGCTAATCTTGGTGACAATGATCTAGACAGCCACCAATTGATGGCTGCAAGGACTCATCTGGTTCACTAATGGCCTTTAAGGAAGGAAACAGAATCATTGAATCCCTACAGTGCAGAAACAGGCCATTTGGCCCATTGAGTCCACACCGACCCTCTGAAGAGCATCATACCCCCTACCCTATCCCTGTAACCCTGCGTATCCCTGGACACAATGGGCAATTTAGCATGGCCAATCCACCTAATCTGCACATTTTTGGGACTGTGGGAGGAAACCAGAGCACCCGGAGTAAATCCATGCAGACACGGGGAGAATGTGCAAACTTCACACAGACAAACGCCTAAAGGCAGAATCGAACTTGGATCAGGGTCACCGTGAGGCAGCAGCGCTAACCACTGAGGCACTGTGCCGCCCCAATGATAGGCCGGTTCTCTTCCCCATCTCGTATGGGGATGAGAAGCACAGGTACAGATCCTGACAGCGAGGAACATATCAAAAAAGTGAAGAAAACCACGTTTGGTCCTGGGCCCTGCATCTCAGGAGGGCCAACATCAGCTGCCTCACCATTAACCATTTAGCCACGGCTCGAGCAACGAAGGTCACAGAAAGGAAAATCGTACAAACTGACTTTATTGAACAGTTCCCATCTCTAACTCAGCTCCTGCACAGAGCGCGAGTTCAGGAGCTTACCACACATTAAAAACAGACACGAGTGGGAGTTGGAGGTGGAGGTGACAGACTGAGCGTCAACGATTCGAAGGGTTGGGGTTAAAACTGGCACCAACGTGACTGGTCTATGAATAAAGGTCACAGCACAGAGGAGGAAGGCAGGAAGGTCGTTGAATGAACTGGGCAGGGTGAAGGGAGTGAGGTGCTAGGTGCTAGGTGTTGGTCGGAACGAGCATTACAGAAGCCAGCAAACCATGTGGAGCCGATCCCAGTCTGATCAATGGCCTGCAACAGTCGCTGCCCAGGGGTCCCCCTCACACGAAGGTGATCTTGGTCCGGGCCTGGTTCACCTGCCAGACATTCAGCTCCTCGTACTCCTCCAGGGCAGCCTCGACTTGGGCCGGGGTGAACCCCTTCGAAACGCACCGCTGCTCGGCCTCAGAGTATTTAACCACCCGCACCGTCGAATCAGAAATCATCTCCCGGATAATGGCGTAGATCACATCTGCAGGCCGCTGTGCCCTGGAACAACACACGCAGGATTCATTCAGCGACACAGCACCACTACAGTGCAGAAAGGGACCATTCTGCCTGTCAAGACAGGAGCGTTCCCTCCCATGTTCGGCAGCACAAATCGATTTTTATTCGGGAGCTTCTTACTCTAGCTGAGGTGGGCACCATGGTCAGCACAGATCAGTTTGGGCCGAAGGGCCTGTTTCCACACTACATTAATCTATGACTCTACATCAAGACACTCCTGCAGGCTGCGTTGGTAAGAATAAAGATTCGGAATAAAGTTCGATTTGTGCTGCTGAACACAGAACTCAAGACTCCTCTTTAAAATCTCTCTTCAGCAGGCCCATCGAGTCCATACCAACCCCTCCACCCCCCGAAAATCATCCCAAATAGACCCAACCCCATGCTATCCTGTAAACCCACGTTTACCTATGGCTAACGCACTTAACCTGCGCATCTTTGGACTGTGGGAGGAAACCAGAGCACCAGAAGAAACTTAGGCAGAGAATGTGCAAACCCAGACAGTCGCCCGAGGCTGGAATCGAACCCAGACCTTGGTGCTGAGAGGCAGCAGTGCTAACCACTGAGCCACTGTGCACGGTGGACACAGGTTCAGGGAACAGACAGCCCCCAGGGCCTAGAGAGTCACACACTGGGATATATCACTGTTCCCTATCCCTGCTCTCCTCAGGAGCGAGGGTCTCACACCAGGGCTAGACATACCCTCACCCCTTCTCAATCACAAAACTGACTGGCACTTCCAGGGGACAGGGGAACAGCACGGGGGAAGAGGGGCTGGTAGAAGCACAGCTCAAGTGTAAGGGGCAGAGAACCAGGACGTTCAATTTCATCCCCACTGATGTCCAGAGTGTCACGGGGAGGGGAGAACTCAGGGGCAAACTAGTATCTGATGCCCTTCACTCAGCTGCAGCAGCCTGCCCAGAACTCCCCACCCACACCCACACCTCCACCCCCACCCTGCTCAGCCCTCACAACCAAAATCCTTACCTGTTGGTTTGACTCTTGTCTCCAAGCAGAGAATCCTTGGACATCTCCATCAGTCTCATCGCTTCATTCACATCTTCCTTCTCGACTGTGTCGACAAGACGGAGCCGTGCCTGCAGGTACAGGAAGAGTCAGAGGGAGCGAGAGCAGCGGGGGAGGTGGGGAGGCACGGGCTTTGAAGGAGAAGGACCCCGCGAAGAGACCAGAGAGGGGGCTGCAGAAACCGCTCAGCATCTCAGACTCATCCAGAAAAAGACCTCGACTATCCAACCTCTCCGATCCTGGTATAAACCGCCCTCTCACCAACACAGCAACAGAGCCAGAAAACTTGCTGCAGCAATGCCTGACTCATCTGGAGAGCTCACACAGACACAGACAAGGCTCTGGAATGGTCCAGCCACAAACCAACACCGGAGGGGACACACAGCTCCAAACTCTCCGAATCAGCTCAGGGTTGCCCAGACAGAGAGACAAATGCAACGACCTCCCAGATAGCAGAGGAGGGGAGGCGATGGCTGAGGGGGATTATCTCTAGACTATTAATCCAGAGACCCAGGTAACATCCAGGCATCAAATGCTGCCACAACAGATGGCGAGTGAATGCAATAATATTCTGGAGTTAAGAGCGTTTAATGATGACCATGAATCCACTGCTGATTGTCAGGAAAAACCCATCTGGCTCCTTTAGGGAAGGAAACTGCCATCTTTACCTGGTCTGGCTTACATGTGACGCCAGACCCACAGCAATGTAGTTGGTACGTAAATTGTCCTCTGGGCAACTGGAGGGAGCAATAAATGCTGACAATGCTCTCAGCCAATGAATGAATGAATGAATAAAAACAAAATAAGGCCAAAGAACACACACAGAGCCAGGCTGAGAGCTGGAAGTGTATCCTGCACCAGGAGACAAGAGAGTGCAGAGATCCCGAAGCTTCGGCCAGCTACGCACCCAGTGGGACAGGCGCAAGGAAAGCTTGCAAGAGTCCACATGGCCCCAAACAGAGGCAAGCAATGCAAGACAGTACTAAACCACCGCTTACAACAAAAACATTTATCTCGCGAGTCAAACCCAGAGGAGACGTGGAGAAGCTGTACCCACTTGCAAAAGGGGCTGGGCACAGATCGAACTTAATTGGTAGATGCAGTAACTAAGACCCAAGGAAGAATCTTTTCACACGGCACTTGATTAAGATTGGGGTGCAGTGTCCGAAAGCATGGTGGAAGGAGATTCAATTGAGGCTTTTGAGGTTATTTTAAGAAGCAATTATAAAGGGTGACAAGGAGATGGTGGGATAATGGCACTAAGTAATTTTCTCATTCAGCGAGCTGGTGCAGACAGGCAGGGCCACATGGCCCCCTCCTGTACTATAACAACTTTTGAGACTAGATTGGGCCTTGGGATTGAAGGGAATTTTCCCCATCAGCAGTGGGTGAGTTAAGTGGGACTACTTTCTGAAGAACAGTGAGAGCGAGAGTGATTCCAACAACAGGAGGGTCAGGAACCAGAGGGCACATTGGTTTAAGGTGACTGGCAAAAGATCCAATGGCCATGTGTGGAACAGCCTGATCTTTAAAGTTAGAACACAGAGAGGGATCTGGAGTTATCCAAGTGCGTGGAGGAGGCAGAGGCAGCCGAGACCTTCAGAAAGGAGAACTGAGTATTTATCAGAGTGAATAAAAGGAAATGGCAGATCTATAGCGAAAAGGCAGGTGAGTGGCACAGTGAGTTTTTATAGAGTCATAGAGCACATGAACAGACCCTTCGGTCCAACCAGTCCGTGCTGACAATAATCCCAAACTAAATTAGTTCCACCTACCTGCACTTGGCCCATTTCCCTCCGAACCTCACCCGTATTTATACGTGATGCAAACATTTCTGATATTTCCACAATTTCCTCCCTAACTTCCCATGAAGTCCTGAGATGCACTAGATCAGGTCCCAGAGATTTATCCACCTTTATGTTTTCTAAGACCTCCAGCACTTCCTCGTCTGTAATGTGGGCTGTTTTCAAATCATCAATATTTACTTCCCCCAAGTGCTCTATCCTCCATTTCTTTCCCCACAGTAAAAACTGATGTGAAATATTCATTTAATACCTCACCCATCTCCTGCGATTCAATACAAGGACGACCTCTTTGGTCTTTAAACGACTCTATTCTCTCTCACTAGGTCCTCTTGTTCTTAATGTACTTGTAGAATCTCTGTGGATTATGCTTAACCTTATTTGCCAAGGCTATCTCATATCCTCTCTTTACCTTCCTGATCTCCTTAAGAATGCCCCTACACTTATTGCTGCAGAGAGCAAGGGCATCGTGCCAAGCTGTAAACATTCTGCGAC
Source organism: Rhincodon typus (assembly GCF_021869965.1). Lineage (NCBI taxonomy): Eukaryota > Metazoa > Chordata > Chondrichthyes > Orectolobiformes > Rhincodontidae > Rhincodon > Rhincodon typus. The sequence continues at coordinate 7,659,782 of NC_063376.1, forward strand.
TCCACACTTTAACATAGTTAACTAGTGTTAACTCCACTGTAGGGTATGTCGGAGATTGCACTATGTCATGTCACTAGCACTGTGTCACAGCCTTCAATAGCCTGAAATTGTAGAGTAAATCCTGTGCTAGGAGGGTTAAAACATCCAGACAACAAGGGTAATACCACCAGCACCGGAGGGGCCAGGGCTCTGGTCAATAAGACCATACAAGTGAAATTAGTCAGGTCAGAGGCTGGGAATGCTGCAGCGAGTAACTCGCCTCCTGACCCTGTCCACAAATCGACAAGGCACAAGTCAGGAGTGCGATGGAATATTCCCCACTCGCCTGGATTAACACAGTGTGGAGCTGCAGGAACACAGCTGGTCAGGCAGCATCAGAGAAGCAGTAAAGTTGACTTTTCAGGTCGGGACCCTTCATCGTCCCGACCCGAAATGTCAAAGTTCCTGCTCCTCTGATGCTGCCTGACCTGCTGTGTTCCTCCAGCTCCACACTGTATTGACTCCGATTCCAGTCTCTGCAGTTCTTGCCATCTCTCCACTCGCCTGGATCGCTGCAGCTCCAACAACACTTAGGAAGCCCAACACCAAGCAGCCCGCTTCACTGGCGCCACGTCCACTCCCTCCACCAGCGACACTCAGTACACACTGCTGCTACCAAGCGTAAAGCAGGAATTCATCAAGGCTCCACAGACAGCAATTCCCAAGTCTCTACCATCCAGAAGGGAAAGGGCAGCAGATACATGGGAACACCATCCCTGCAAGCTCCCCGCCCAGTCACTCGCCATCCTGACTTAGAAATATATCATCGTTCCTTCAGCGTCGCTGGGTCAACATCCTGGAACTCCCTCCCGAAAGACACTGTATGGGTAGCTTCACACTCCAAGGACTGCAGCAGCTCAAGAAGGCAGCTCACCTCCACTTTCACAAGGGACAATTAGGGATGGGGAATAAATTCTGGCCCAGCCAGTGACCCTCAAGTCCATGAATGACTAAATACAAACAAACTTTGGTAAAACCATAAAAGATAATGTTCTGTAAGATTGATATATCCTGAAGGGGTATGGACACCTGTCACAGCTGTCTGTGTGCCCCTGTAACTACAGAAGTGCTTGTATTGCAGTAGATCTGAATCATACTACCTGCACTAACAGCACTTTGGAGCTCCAGGAACCAGCCTCCATCCATTTCCATGACTTACCTGGGAAATGCCAGTCATCTCTTTAAACTCAACAGTGTCAGCAGAGGCTGGCACTCATGCATAAGACATGTAGAAACTTCCAACGTACACGACCTCCTTCTTACAAGGTGGATGGATGATAACCCTGCACCATGGACATTTTATCCATCGGCTTGGGAGCTCTGTTCCAACAAAATTATTTGCTGAGATAGCACAGAGTACCTAGGAGCACTGAATCAGCAGCATAGAGCACCTAGGGTGGGAAGGGAGGGAGAGAGGGTGTGGACAGAATAGTTCCAAAGAGCAGGGATCCGGGTTGAACAGGTTCACATAGGAGGATCAACCAACTACATCACGTGCCGAGCAGGGTACTTGCTGGTGAGGGGCTCTCTCAATCTGTACTGACCGGGAGGCAGAATTGGCTGAGCAGTGCTCCAAGTGCCCCAGTGCAGGAGGTACCGAGTCTCACTCCCTGCACTGTCAGCACTTTAGCACTGGCACAGCCCCCACGGCAAGGAGAGAGAGTGCCAATTCCAGTAACATTAACACTGCCACATTTCATCGTAGTAGCACACAGGACCATCAAAATTAGGCTATTTCACCCCATAAGTCTGTTCCATCGTTCAACGAGAGCTTGCCTAGTCTGCAAGCCATCTCCATATACCCACCGTTGCCCCATATTTCTTATCAACTTTAGTTAACAAAATATTTATTAATCCAGTTTAAGATAATTGACTTTGCATCAACTACTGATGACAGGTAACTTCCAAATATCTACACCCTTTGCAACGCAGACCTTTTGCCTGAAAGGTCTGGTTTTGATATTTTGAAACTGTGCTGGTCCAAGGAGAGCCACCCACCTGACTGGGCCAAGGACAGTCGTATTTTGCAGATGTCCAACTCTCAGGGCCAGACGGAGCTTCTTCTACTCCCCAACCCTCCACCAAGGCCACAGGAAGAAACACAAGAAGCAGTGGACGCCGGATCACTGCCCCATTGCCCGCGGAGGGATCAGGAAGACAAAGTCCAGCAGCCTCACTCACCAGAGCAGTGGACAGACGCAGGACGGACAGCAGGGTCCGGGCAGAGGTGAATGTCATGTCCTTGTTGACTCTCGACTCCTTCCTCATCTCCACGTAAGCAGCGGTAATGTAATCTGCCAGGGACTCGGGGATCATCGGCTGCTTCTTCTTGCACAGCGTTATGTAGCGCCTGAGGGAGAGGCGAACACGACACGTGAAAGTCAACAGGGACCCAACGGTCAGAAGGAGGCAGTAGAAGTCAGAGAGAGAAAGAGAGAGGGATTGCAAGAGGCAGAGACACATCGGAGTGGTGGAAGGGGGAGAAACAGCCGTCATTTATAATGTTAATATCCCATCAGCTGGCAATGAGATAGTCACCGTACCTCATCAGCTTCATATCCAGCGGCTGGAACTGTGAGGGAGGCTGCTTGCTGTGTTGGTGGACGTAGGTGATGTGCTGAGCCAGCCTGGAGGTGGGTGAGACAAACAGCGGATCACTTGTACACGAACGATACACTGGAGTGGTACCGCAAGACAAACAACATGACGGCAGCCTCAAGACCCACCCTCCAGCCCAGTCAGACCATCATAGCCCAGAATGCACTCCACCCCGAGGAAGCAGCCTCGCCGTCAGCCATTAAAATTACACAGAACCAAGTACCCAATCATTTTCACCCACTCCTTCCCTTCCCTTCCCAACAAACAGTGAACCTTTCAGAGATCCGAAGCAGACCAGCAAAGGCAACCTCCAAAAAAGGTAGTGATCTCCAGATTACTCCCAGAAATGGGAACACAAATAAGACAGGGTAGAACAGACGAATGTGCGACTGGTGCAGGAGGAAGGCCTTTGTGACTGGTTTGGAGCGTATATGGGGTCAGTAGAGACGGGGCAGCTCAAATCTGAAAAGAGCCAGCTTTCGAAGTATGAGAGCACACAAAATGGCAAACAGGATTAGTGAGCTGCAGATACGAGCAGTCATATGCCAATATGATGTCACGCTATCAAAGGCCCAACTCAAACAGCACAAGACTGGGTATAAAACAATCCTGGTGCAGGGCAATCAATAAACAGACAAAGAATAAGAAGGAATTTGGTCAAAGCTAAGAAACAAGGCAGCCAACTATTCCACTACTGGATGCATTATCTAGGGCACCAACTTGTAGGAAAAGCTCTGCAAAAAAAATTGGACAGACATTAAAAAATAACTGTGAATGGGGGATGGACTGAGCCAAGAACTTGCTTTTGAGCACAGCCTCGTGGAATATGGCAGGTAACAGAGAGATGTGATAACGTCGCCATAGTACCGTAGGATGGCTGGCGCTGAGTTTAACCTGAGGGTCACCACGCCTCAGGAGAGAGACCAGCTTGAGAGGGGAGTGCCTTCGTGATAACTGCAGCCAGTGTGGGAATTGAACGCTCGTCATTGGTATTATACTGCATTGAGAACTAGCTGTCCAGCCAGCTGATCAAATCAACCGCCAAGAGAGTGGAGTGTAACTAAGATACAAAACAAAAACAAAGACTGTCTTTTGAGGAAGACAGAGGAAGTCACAGTGAAAGGCAAGTTAGTTTGCATGGTGGATGGGCTAAATATTAGTAGAGGTGGTGTTGGAAATACTGGGGTACAAAAGTATCAGTCACTAAAACAGAAATCACTGGAAAAGCTCAGCAGCTCTTGCATTGTCAGCAGAAAGAAATCAGAGTTAACGTTTCGGGTCCAGTGACCCTTCCTCAGAACGGGAACTTCCTCAAACCTGCTGAGCTTTTTCCAGCAATTTCTGTTTTTGTTTCTGATTTTCAGCATCTGCAGTTCTTTCGGGTTTTTAAAATTGTCACTTGGATGAGTGCAACTTAATTCAGGTGAACCTGCGTGGATTTGAAGAAGAACTGCGATTTCTGTTTTGTTGAACTAGGCTTGATAAGAACAATTTCCAATCAATGTCTGTTTTTGTTGATGAGAACAAGGGCGTAGGTAGGCTGATAAGGTGTCACATAAATGAGCTGGTTCACACAGTCTCAGCCCACAGAATTAAAAAAAAAAGACAGCCGCAGCAAAGACAGGCACTGAACAGCGTGGTGGCAAATGACTGTTTTCTGGGCTGGAGGATGCCTGCTGTGTGGTCTCTCCAGGGAGATGGTAACAGGACCACCAATTTTTTCACCTTTTAATAAAGAAAAAGACTTGTGTGGGCAGTGCATAATTTCGAGATCTGTAGATGGCAAAACTTGGAAAGGTTGAGAACTGTCAACAGTATAGCCACATGAGCAAGATGTCAGCGGACGGAAATGAAGGACACAGTTATAAGCAGGGTGCAAGAACCAAGAGATCTGGAGGGACAGCCGCACAAACTGTTGAAGGTGAACTGAAAAAGTGGTTCAAAAGTCTGACGGGACCCCTGGGCCTTGTAAACCGAGACACAGAATAAAAACTAAGTAACTGTAGACAACTATGGGGAGGTGCCAGCACAGAGGTAATGTCATGGGACGAACAATCCAGAGGCCCTCACCGTTCTGAGGGTGTGGCTTTGAAGCCCAGCAGAATATGAATTCAATAATAAAACAAAATCTGAAAAGGATATGCTTGCCTAGTTGCGACCAAGGTTGCCACAAAAACCCACCTGGTTCACTTATGTCCAATTGGGAAGGGAATCTGCCATCTTTACCCAGTTTGGCCTACACATGACTCCAAGCCCACCATGACAAGATTGACTCTTAAGTGCCCTCTGGGCAATTGATTGTCATTAAATATTGGCCTCCCTAGTGCACCCATATCCCACAAATAAATTTTTAAAAACCCCATTTCAGTCGGGAGTAATGTGTCCAATCGAGGATCTGAAACTTCAGAAAGGATGAGCAGCAAGGTGGCTCAGTGGTTAGCTCTGCTGCCCGACAGCACTACGGACCCGGGTTCGATTCCACCCTCAGGCGACTGTCTGTGTGGAGTTTGTACATTCTCCTCGTGTCTGCGTGGATTTTTCCAGTTGCTCTGGTTTCCTCCCACAGTCCAAAGACGCGCAGGTTAGGGTGGATTGGCCATACTAAATTTCCCCATAGTGTCCCGGGATGTGCAGACTGGATAGATTAGCCGTGGGAAATGCAGGGTTACCAGAACAGGGTAAAGAGTGGGATGCTTTTTGAAGAGTTGGGTGGGGACTCAATGGACCAAATGGCCTGCTTACACACCGTAGCAATTCTAAGATGTGAAGGTTTGAAAGGGTGCAGAAAGGACGAAATTACGAAGAATAATTCCATGAGTTCAGCTCTGGGGACAGATCGGAGAAATTTGACTTGTTAACTCTTCTTAGAGAAGAGAGATTTGAATACAGATGCATCAGAAGTGCTCAATTCAGAGCAGCTGCAGCGAAAATGCTATCACTTCGCAGAAGGGGCTAGGAGCATAGCTCATTGATCGAAGTTGCTCAGCAGTGAATGCTGCACTGACAAAAGATTCCTCCTCTCTTCCTGCCTGCAAATGGCTGCACCTACAAAAGGACCATTACACCCTACCCCCATGACTGCCACTCCCTCAGCAACCACCCTCCCCCCCCCTTCCTTGTGCCGGCAGTGCCCCTGCCGCTTCCCCCCACCCCCCCCCCCCCTCCGCATCCCCTGCGCCCCCAACCACACCAGTCGCACCTCAGGTCATTGTCCCGGTCAGGTTTGTCCTGAATGAGCCACAGCAGGTCAAATCTGGATAACAGTGCGGCTGGGAGCTGGATGTTCTGCTCCACGGTTTTCTTGGGATTGTAACGGCCGTAAGCAGGGTTGGCAGCCGCCAGGATCGAGCAGCGAGCGTTCAGTGTGGTCATGATGCCAGCCTGCAAGGGAAGCAACCCTTTCACAATTTCACAACAGGGGTGGCTCACCCGCCCTCAGTCCCCGAAACCGCTCCAAAGCGGATTACCCGTAGCAGAGCAGGAGAGGACCACATCAAGCCTGGAAACAACAGAAGGGAAAGAGTAATCTGGCAATGAGGGGTGGGGGGTGGGGGGGGGGGGGGGGGGGTTAGGATCAGTTTGGGAACAAAATGATTTCTCTTTGCATGACTATTTCAGCTTTGCTCTCAAGCGCCATTATCCCAGTTACCTCTTGGGATACAAACAGAGAAAAAAAAAATCAGTGCTGGGAATGTAACGTATCCTGAAAAGGCAGGAGGTAAAACTGGGAGGTGAAGTGGCACAGGAAGATAGAGTCAACCATCAGCAAGACAAAAATCAGATTGCACAGGGTCAGAGACAAAAGATGCTGGAGGATTAATCACGCTGCTAAGTATAATGTTCAGACCACCTAATAATGAAAAGGAGGGAGGACATGCCAAATGTGTATCGAACTATTGTGATGCCACATCTTGCAGCCAATTCCAGTTGGCATTTTACATAAAGAATATAGAGGCACTGGAGAGGTGGGCAATCATGAAGGACAATTCCAGGATTGAAATCAGGAAAGGATTTACAGGCTGGGACTCTTCAAAAAACAAAAAGAAAATAGACCGAGGGGTCTTAACAATGACAAAAGCTTTGGTGGAGCAAATCAGTGGCCCAAACAAAATAAAAAGTTGCTAAGTGACACGTGTGAATGGTAACACGGAAGATTGTGGACCAGTTGAATGATTCCCCTCCTTCCCTGATCTCAGGCTGCGGACACCACTTGCCTTAGCGATGGAGATGGTCTGCTGCTCCATAACCTCGTGAATGGCAGTCCGGTCAGAGTCCATCATCTTGTCAAACTCGTCGATGCAGCAGATGCCTTGGTCGGCCAGCACTAGGGCTCCACCCTCCAGGATCATCTCCCCAGTAACTGGGTCCTTCATCACTGCAGCAGTCAGACCCACGCCTGAAGACCCACGACCTGTGGTATACTGACCTGGGGGGCAGGCAAAGATTAAGGTAGAGTCAACACAGATTCTATCAGCAATACTCCGACTGCCGCTGGACCAATTTTTAAAAATTCATGAGACATGGCTCAGCAGGCCCTCATTGGCCATCCCCAACCCAAGGGGACACAGTTTCAATTCACAGAACGATCCATTTGCCAAGCTACAGGGTGGTAATCAGCCTCCCTACCCCTAGACTCCATCCTGTATTCTCACATCCTTCACCCGTTTCTTGTTTGGCCAAACTCATATCCATGTCACATTCTCATTCCTGTGATGTCCCTGATTTTCAGCCTCTCACCCTCTCTCCTCCTCATGATCTGCAATTAGAGCCTGCACAAGGACATCAGGTACTGGGGCACTACTTACCACGGGACACGGCTTCGGGAGACCGAGACTGAAGGAGACCACCTCTTTCAAATCCACATTTGTCAACTGACTTTAAATTTCACCATGGTGGGGTTTGAACTTGTGTTCCCACAGCATGAGCCTGGACCACCAGATTCATAGTCTAGTGACATTACCACTAAGTCAAATGACATTTCTAAATAAGACCACAAGAAATAGGAACAGGAGTAGGCCATTTGGCACCAACAAGACTGCTCCGCCATTCAATAGGATCACAGTCTCTGATATTCCACATGGCCACTTTCCTGCCCCTTCCCCATAACCCTCGATTCCCTTACCGATCAAAAAATCTATCTCAGCCTTCAATATACACAAGGAGTCTGTCCCCACAGGCAAGCAATTCCGAAGACTCAATGCTCAGAGAGTGAGGGGAATTCCTACTCATCTCAGTCTGTTATTCTGAAGCTATGCTCTCTGGTCCTAGACTCTTCCATGAGGGTAAATGTTAAGAATCCTAAATGTTTCACTGAGATCACCTGTCTAAGAATTCCAACCTATTTAGCCTTTGCTCATAAGACAATCCCTCATTACTAGGGATCATAAGTGAAGCCTCTCTGAACTATCTGCAATTAAATAATACATTTCAAAAACTGCTCACAGTACTCCAAATGTGAATATCAATGCACAAATCCTTAGGAATGTGCCAATGGTGGGTGCTAAGAGACAGGGAGACACTGCCGGTCAATACAGCTTGTGGGCACTGCTCCACATCAAGCAACAGATTCTGGCAACCTGTTTGAGGAGAAAACAGCTACGGGAAAAGATGCAGGAACATGACTTCCTTATGTGGACAGACCGGAGAAAAGAACTACATATACATCATAACAAGATTTTTTAAAGATCTGTTTAGGACAGAGCAAAAAGACCCTGGAGCAAAGATTAAATCTAATCACACACTCAACAGTACAAGTTTGCAACACAAACCCAACAGAATTTAGCATATGTTACATAATTGTATTCCATAAAACACTCCACCATTCCCACCCAGACATTGGAACAACAGGAACATCGCGCACAATGTCAGTAAATAACTCCTGGGGCCTGGCAAGTTCAGAAGTTGGGCACTTACTCCTTGGCGCAAGTCGGTCGATGTAACACAGCAGCTGTGATTTGGCCACACCGGGATCACCCATCAGACAAATATTAATATTTCCTGAAAGCAAGCAGAAGGGAAACACAGTTCTTAGAATCAAAGGATTCCTACAGGGCAGATAGACGTCATTCGGCCTATTGAGTCTGCACCCACCCTCCGAACAGCACCCCACCCAGACCCAACCTCACCTGCACTATTTACCATGGCTAATCTACCTAGCCTACAGACCCCTGGACTGCGGAAGGAAACTGAAGCAAACCCACGCAGACAGTTTTAACTCACAATCAGATCAGCCACAACCCTGTTACATGGTGTGACGGTTAGCATTAGGGTTGAGGGACCAAAGAACCATTCCCGCTCCTTGTCTGTGTATAATCAAGGTTGCATTAAAAGATGCAGAAGCAGATTTTCACAGGGTACAGAGTTAAAGAGAAATTACCAAATATTTTAAAGTTACGTAAAGTGGGCACTTTTTAGCGAGATACAGTGGCTGAGTAGTGTCCATGATTTGAGAGAATGAGGAATCAGAGACCTTTAGACAATATCGAAAGGATATGGGGAAGTGAGAGGTAACAAGGTGTAGAGCTGGATGAACACAGCAGGCCAAGCAGCAGCAGAGGAGCAGGAAGGCTGATGTTTCGGGCCTAGACCCTCCTTCAGAAATGGGGGAGGGGGAAGGGGGGTTCTGAAATAAATACGGAGAGAGGGGGAGGCAGATAGAAGATGGATAGAGGAGAAGATAGGTGGAGAGGAGACAGACAGGTCAAAGAGGCGGGGATGGAGCCAGTAAAAGGTGAGTGTAGGTGGGGAGTTAGGGAGGAGATAGGTAAGTCTAGGGAGGACGGACAGGTCAGAGGATGAGTGCGTTTCTGCTGGGAGTGAAATTAAAGGGTCTGGATATTTTTTCCCAAAATTCATTCATAAGATGTGGACGTCACTGGTGGGCCAGCATTTATTACCCATCCCTAATGGTCATTGTCAAAGTGGGAATGAGCTGCCTTATTCAAGCGCTGCAGTCCATGTGGTGTCGGGACATCCACACAGTGCCAATAGGGAGGGAGTTCCAGCAACATTGAAGAAACAGCAATATATTTCTAAGTCAGGATGGGAAGTGGCTCAAAGGGGAGTACAGAGGGAGGTGGTGTTCCCATGTACCTGCTGCCCTCGTCCTTCTAGATGGCAAAGGCTTTGAAAGGTGCTGTCTAAGGAGCCTTGACGAGCTGCTGTAGTGCATCTTGTGGGTGGTACATGCTGCTGCTGAGCACTGGTCGCAAGTAAATGTTTAAGATGGTGGATGGGCCGTTTTATCCTTGATGCTGTCAAGCTGGAGTGTTGTTGGAGCTGCACTCATTCTGGAAAGTGGAGAGTATTCCATCAAACTTGTAGATGGTGGACAGGCTTTGGGGAGACTGGATGAGATACTCGCTGCAAATTCCAAGCTCTTGTGACCACTCTACTGGTTTGGACAGTTCTGTTGAGTTTCTGGTCAATGATAACCCCCACGATGTTGATAGTGGGGGATTCAGCAACAGCATCACCACTACCACTGAATATCAAGAGGTGACAGACAGATTCTTCTCTTTTTGTAGATGGTCAGTACCAGCCTGTTGTGGGGCATGAATGTTATTTGCCAGGCTGAAGCCAGGCGGAATAGGCAAGAGTTGGGGAAGCGAGAGCGCGTGCGAGATTAGATTAAGTAGGATATCAGAGGCTATGGTAATAAGAAACGGGTTAGCGATACCAGAGGTTTACTGTGAATGCATTTGGCCGGGGTTACAGAGAGCAGGTTTAAGATAAGAAGCCCTAAATGACACAAAGATTGCCTCAATGGGCCAAAGACAGGGTCATGCAGCATGGAAACACACCCTTCGAACCAACTCGTCCATGCCAACCAAGTTTCCCAGCTAAACTAGTCCCTCTTGCCTGTGTTTGGCTCATATTACTCTCAGTCTTTCCTCTTCACGTACCTGTCCAAATATCTTCTAAATATTGTAACCGTACCTGCATCTATCACTGCCTCTAGCAGTTCATTCCACATACACACCACCCTCTGTGCGAAAAGTTGCCCCTTGGGTCCTTTTAAAATCTTTCTCCTTAAAAATGTCAAGTTTTGAACTCCCCCAAACTAGGGAAAAGACCTTTGCTAGTTGCCTTATCCATGCCCCTCATGATTTTATAAACCCCAATGTCCTACGCTGTACAATGCTCCGGTGGCAAAAAATTCCCAGCCTATACAACCTCTCCTCATAACTCAAATCCTCCAAGTGCTAGTAAATTCCCTCCGAACACCCTCCAATGCAATAACATCCCTCCCACAACGGCACATGTTGGTAAAGATCTGAATCAAACACAACCAACTCCCTTCTACATACAAAGACTTTACAGTCTTTGAATCAATTCCATCCCAGAGTGAAATTAAATAGATTTTGTGTCCAAATTAAATTGGTGGGACAGAGTTGGACAAAGTCTGTACTGAGAACAAAGGCAATGTAAATTCAGCAGCCCTTACCTCTGATCTTCATTCCTTTGGGAGACTGATCGACCCCTCCAACCAAGAGCAACAGCAGAGCCTTCTTCACATCTTCGTGCCCGTAGATTTCAGGCGCAATTGAGGCTGCGAGCTTCTCGTAGAAATCCTCTTCTGCAAAAGAGACAATGGGTCAGCTCACAGTACCCACGGCTGGACAGTGTCAGCCCAGAAGACCAGGGTCACAGCACCCATCAGGTCTTGAGCTGCGGTGTTCTGCTTTGTCAAAATTTTACCCATTGACACCACGTAACCAGAAACACTGTTCATTAAGTACCCCAATCGCACCTCACTCCTGCCCCTTTCAAAAAAAAAAAAAAAGGGGCAAGCCCTTACTTGCTGACATCGGACTTGTGAGTGCAACAGTCCAGCAGTGCAGACGAATACCACGTCGGGGTCACCAGCCCCCTTGTTATTCATTCAGGGGACGAGGGCATCGCTGGCTAGGCTAGCATTTATTGCCCATCCCCTAAGTGCTCAGAGGGCAACCACATTGCTGTGGTCTTAGTGAAAATTCGTAGCTCGGGTCTTGGGTGCAATTGTTTGTTAGCTCGCCAAGCCAATTGCTGTGTGGTGTGCAGACATTTTGTTGCCCTTCCTAGGTAACATAGTCAGTGCGACGTCTAATCAAAACGCTGGTGTTCTCCTGGATTTATATGATCCTCTAGCATGATGATCTTGTCGCTTCCGGTTTTGTTGTTTTAGCAGCGGTCTGTACACAGGGTCTATTTCTAGGTGTTTGTTACTGACAGAGGACACAGTGCCAACAGAAGACACTAGCAACGCTACTCTATGTCAAAAAAAATCTACCAGACTCTTAAGGCCGCATAAGATCATGATTGAGCACAAACCTACAGCAACACTGCGCCAAATGTTATCAAAGACTAAAGACACTATACCGACAGTAAACAAGACCAATGTGATATACAGAATACCATGCAGCGAATGCAATAAACGTTACTTTGGACAAACAGGGAGGAAATTAATGACCAGGATACACAAACACCAGCTGGCAGTAAAAGGACACAACCAATATTCACTCGTTTCAATACACGCAGACAATATGGGCCATCAGTTCAATTGGGTCAAAGTGACCTTACTAGGACAAGCGAACAACCAGACATGCAAGGGAATTTCTGGAAGCCTCGTTCTCAACTCGGGACTCCATTAACAAACACTCGGAAATAAACCCCACACACAGACCACTGCTAAAACAACAGAACTGGAATTGACAAGACCATCACACCAGAGGATTACATAAATCCAGAAGGAAGCATGACACCAACGCTTCAATTAGAGGTCACATTGATGATGTTGCCTAGAAGGATAACAAAACGTCTGCACACCACAGAACTGGCTCAGCGAGCTAACAAACTGCACACTGCTGTGAGTCTGGAGTCACATGTAGACAGCAGTTTCCTTCCCTAAAGGACATCAGCAAACCAAGTGGGTTTCTCCAACAACTGGCAATGGTTTCATGGTCATCATTAGACTCTTATTCCAGATATTTATTGAATTCAAATTCCACCATCTACTATAGCTAGATTGAACCCCAGGTCCCCAGAATGTTAACCAGGTCTCTGCATTAACAGTCCAGTGATAATAACACTAGGCCATCGATTCCCTGAAGCTGCTCCGAGGACTGGCACATCCGACACTCAGTCACCATCTCCTCACCCCTGCCACAGTCGATTACTCCCAGGACCCATTTACAATCGCTCAGAGACGACCCTGCACTGAGACTCTACTCACTCAGAATCCCTACAGCGTGGGAGCAGGTTGATCGGTGGAAGGGTCACCAGACCCGAAACGTTAACTCTGATGTTTTCTTCACAGATGCTGCCAGACCTACTGAGCTTTTCCAGCAACTTCAGTTTTAGACCATCAGTCAAACCTGGTGTCTCGGTGCATCACATCCACTTACTTCGCTGCTTGAGTGCGGCACACCAAGCTGATTGAGAACCTCACAGATCAGCCGGCAGCAACGCAAAGTCGTCTCCGCGGTCGTTCCCCACCCCCGATCCCTCACCGCCCTGTACCTACCAGTGATCTGCCTCAGCTCTTCCTCGCTCAGCTCCTGTGGCCCCAGCTCGTCATCTTCGCTCTTGTTCATCTGAGAGATCCTGTGAGCCTCCAGGTATGTTTCCGAGAGCAGACCCTGGGACCAGAGCGGCTCGATTAGTATTGCAACAGGCAGGAGCCCCTTTCCCCACAGCCCTGCGATTCTTCTTTGGTGCTCAAACCATTCCCTTTGAAAGTACAACCGACCCTGCCTCCTCCACACCGCTCCTTCTGCATTCTAGCCGCTGCATGACTAAACTACCCCCAACACCATCAGCTCGGCGCTCGTTTCGTGGTCATTCACATTCAATCCATGTCACGTGGTTCTCCAGCCTCCTGCTCCTCTCCATTGACCCCCCTCTAATAAGGGCACTCCTCACCTCTCAGGGCTCTAACTGCACTGATCCATCCTTTGGGCTGCAGTCCCATCAACATGGACAAGTGTGAATCTGCATGTGTACCTTTGGAATTCTCTAACTCAGAGGGATGTGGAGACTCAGTCGCTGAGTACGTACAAGACAGAAACTGATAAATTTCTACAAAATTAAAACATCAATGGATACTGAAAATGCTTTTTCTTTTAATTTATTCACAGGATGAGGACATCGCTGGCTGGGCTAACATTTATTGCCCAACCCTAATCGCCCAAAGGGCAGTTTAAGAGTCAGCCACATTGCTGTGGGTCTGGAGTCACATGTGGGCTCGACCAGGTAAGGATGCCAGTTTCCTTCCCTAAAGGACGTTAGTGAACCAGATGGGTTTTCTGACCGTTGATAATGGATTCATGGTCATCATTAAACTTCATTCCAGATTCTTTCTTGAATTCAAATTCCACCATCTGCCATGGTGGGATTTGACCCCAGGTCCCCAAGACATGAACATCAGACCTAAATAGCTTAAAGCTCTTTTTCTTGTTATTCATTCACGGGATGTGGGCTCCATTGGCTGTGTCAGCTTTCAGCGCACATCCCCAATAGTACATGCAAAAGCATGGATTTTGATCCCAGTGTGACTGCAAAGATTCATTCTTATGATCCAGAAACGGGAGAGTGCGACACAGCCCATCAGCTTGACTCCAGCCAGTCCCCTCGAGCCCTTACCTGAACCACCTGCCTGAAGCCCGTCCTCATCAGGGGGAGGAAGATGCCAGTGATGGTGACATGGTCTCCAGGCTGCGCCAGTCTTGTGTTCTCCCCTCGGCTGTACACTGTCATGCTGCGGGGAATGTTCCCCACTGGCACCTGGTCACTCTGGGGGTTGTGGCATAAACAAAGTTCTTGTTAACATTCTGACAGAAGGAGCCTTCAGCAAGAGGTCCCTGCAGCTCCCCCACGACCATGGCAAGCAAATCCATCTTTTGGCTACTTACATGTTCCTGAACTTTGATCTCCTGGAACTTGATGAACTTTGACCCCCTCGACTGCAGGTACAGCCGCCCTCCTGATTTGTTGGTTTGACACTCGCGGCTCGGACACATGATCAGAGGCATGAAGGTTGGAGACTGGATCTGAAACAGGGAGCACTTTCAGTCAGATATGGCCACAGATAAAGTCCCAACACAGGGGCATGCAGGACACATCACACACACCACAGCCGTTCCACCTCAACACATCAACGGGAGCAGCTGCTGATCTGGAATACAAACGTCCCTACCCTACAACTCCCTCCAACAACACTCAATGGCATTATACTAATGACGATGCACTCTGGGAAGCAAAACTCCCATGTTCGGGGATTCCAGGGCCAGGGGCTGAACGGATATAAAATGATGCAAGGTACAGGAGGCAGGCTGTGGTGCTGATTGTCCTACATTTTAATGTGGAGGGACTCTCATGTTGGAGGATGGCGTGGAGGAGGACTGGAGTACAAGGATGCAGATGTTAATTTGTGATTATGTAAAACTCTGGATAGACCTCACCGTGTGCAGATCTGGACACCACATCTTAAGAGGGATATATTGGTCTTGGGAGGCAATACAACATAGGGCTACAAAAATGATATCTGGACTTCAGTAGTTATCAGGAGAGACTGTACAAACCAGGCTGGCTTTCTCTAGGATTTAGATGGTTATGGGGTGATCTAATCGAAGTTTTCGGAATATTAACATGAAAAGACAGAGTAGACAAAGTTAAACTATTTCCACTGGTTAGGGATTCTAGAACTAAGGGCATTGTCTGAGGTTTAGAGCTAGACTATTCAGGAGAGATGTTAGGAAGCACTTCCAACACACAAATGGTGGTGGATGGTTGGAAATCTCTTCCACAAATGGAAGCGAATGCTAGATCAGTTGTTATTTTTAAATCTGAACGAGATCATTTCTTTGTTAAGTGACAGTATTAAGGGATATGGGTCAAAGGCAGGTATGTAGAGTTTGGCCACAGATCAACATGTTCTCATTGAAAGATGCAACAGGCTCAAGGAGCTGAATGTCTGATGCCTGATGGTTTTTTTTTGGAAGGGACATGCAGGGAAAGAGAGATGGTGATCCGAACAGAATATCCCAAGATTCAGCTTCCACAATAAAGAGACATAATCAATGAGAGGACAGTCCTACGGTTGGATGGTGGCTAGATGAGGTTCGTTGTCAGGAGGCAACATGAAATGAGAGGGGCGGTGGGATGGGGAATGGAAGAGAGACACAGTGAGGGATAGACGAGTGCTCGACAGCGATAGCGTAATGAAGGGTGCACAGAGCAAGCGACAGACAGTGCGAGCATGCTTGACAAGGAATGTGTATGAGGGGAGCACAAAGAAAGAGCAGGATATCAACAGACAGGAGAGTGTGTACAAGAGGGGCACGGAGAAAAAACAGAGAGAGAGAGAGAGAGACTGAAAGAGGGAGAATGCTTGGCAGCGCGTGTATCAGACGGGCAAAGGTAGAGAACACGTTTGACAGGAAGAGAGCCTGAGAAGGGTAGAGACAGAAAACGCATTTGACAGGGACACTGCAGGAGAGGGTCGAAGACAGAGCGAGAGGCGGGGGTGGTAGTTCTTCACAGGAAAGGTCTGAGTGCCGAGTAGTACATTTTTGTAAGACCCAGAAGGAAAGGTGACAGTGATTACTGGGTACAGTTACATAGTGAGTGCAGGGACAGACACTAGGGGCTCACTCACACAGACACTTCCTCCACAGGAATGAGACGGCCTTGTGCCAGCAAGTCCAGAACGCAGCGGGCAGTTTAAAATTTAGGGGTCACCGTTTTACGAATGGAACATTTTCCTCTCTGAGGATCATACAACTTTGGAACACTCTGCCTCAAGAGCCATGACCAGGTTACCGAACATTTATAGGACAGAGACAGACTCTTGCCAGGCAGAAGAATCGAAGGTTGTCGGGGATGGATGGGAATGCAGAAATTGAAAGATCGGACACAATCTCATACAGTGGTACAGCAAGTTCAAGAGGCTGAACAGTCTACATCTGCTTCTGGTTGGAATGAACACAGTCTCTCGCTCACCAATCGAGTCCACCCCTACCACAGCTTACAAACTCCGATTAACAGTTAGTTCCCTTAACAGGCAGGTCTGTGTTCCTCTGACAAGGTGTTGCATCCTTACTGGTTGGTAGGTTTCTGCTCCACACTGATCGCACGTGTAAGTAGCCACCACCATCATGGGCTTGACCTCGGTCGTTCGGGTCACGATGCCTCGGACGGTCACCAGCTTGCCGATGCTTTCTGCCTTGACATCCCGGATCACCTTCGGCTTCACAGCACTGGGGGGTTTGAAGTAAACCTCGCTGCGGACAGCAAAGAGAGGAGGAGACAGGCCAGTTATCATCGAGCGTCACCAGCGTATTCACTGCCCCGCTCGGCCCCTTTTGTCCACCTCCCCATTCCCCTCCTCCACCCAGCAGTTCACAAAACAAGGACTCTCATCCCAACACACTTCTCTCTCTCCCCCACACAACTTCAGTAGCGCCATAAAAGACTTTGCAGCCAATGCTTTTGGAAACGTCATCACTGCAGTCATGTAGAGAAGGGTGGGGAGAAGGGCAAAAAAGACAACAGGAACAGCAATGTGATTGAAACAAAGAAGACAGGAACGGGGCCATATAGCCTTCCAACCTGCTCCGCCAACCAATATGATGGGACTGATCATCCATTTCAGCACCTTCTTGTCACTTTGTCCCCATACTTTTTAATTCCTTTACCCCTAAAAGCTAAATAGAAATCGTGGAACAGAATCCCTACAGTGTGGGAAGAAAGAGGCCATTCAGTCCAACCAGTCTGCACCGACTGTCCAAACAGCATCCCACCCACACCCCTACCCTATCCCCATAACTGCATTTAGCACAGCTTACCCACGTGGCCTGCACATCCCTGGACACTATGGGACAATTTAGCATGGCCATTCCACCTAACCTGCAGATCCTGGGATTGAGAGAGTGAACTACTTTCCTGAAAACATTGATGTTTTGTCCTCAACTAGATCATTCCACAGACTCACCACTCTGTGGGTGAAGAAATTTCTCCTCACCAGTCCTACATGGCCTACTCTGTTTCCTTAAGAGCGTGACTGTTGATCCTTTACCCCTCAGTCAATGGTAGCATACTTCCCATGTTCACCCTGTCCAGCCCTGTTAGAATTTTGTAGGTTTTTATGAGGCTTCCCCCTCAATCTTCTAAATTCCAGGGAACATAGTCCTAACTGATCCAGCCTCTCTTCACACGTGGGAATTCCTACAGTGCGGAAAGAGGCCTTTCAGTGCATCGAGTCTGCACCAACCTCTGAACAGTATCCCACCCAGACGGAGACCTCTACTGTACGCCCACATTTCCCCATGGCTAAACCCACCCAACCTACACATCCCTGGACACTATGGGCAAGTTAGCATGGCCAACCCACCCTAACCTGCACATCTTTGGACTGCGGGAAGAAACTGGAACACCGGGAGGGAAACATACTCAGGCACTGGGAGAACGTGCAAACTCCACACAGACAGTTGCCTGAGGCAGGAATCGAACCCAGGTCCATGGCACTGTGAGGCAGCAGCGCTAACCACTGAGCCTAATTCTGTGCCACCTATACAATCAGTCTGGTAATCTTGGAAGACGCTGAAGGAGAGCTAAATATCATCCAGGACACCTGCTGCACTTTCACAGAAAGAGGCACAGGATCCTGAAAGACAGCTGTGATGACAAGGCTCTCCTTTGTCAGCAGCAAGATGCATCAGGAACTAGGAAGCTTCTGACCATTCACCTGCAGATTAAGGCTCAAGGTCCCCCTGAAAGGCTTCACCTCAGCCCCACAAGTATCAGCTCCAGGTGAAACTCTCTGACTGCAACCATGTCAACAGTCACCAGACCTTCAGTCCAGTGCAAAACAAACCTCCTTAAAGGCAGGAACTTACCAGGGGTGCTGAACAGTCGGGAATGTTAATGCCTGCCTATTACTCCCACAGACACTGCCTGACCTGCCCAGCATGCCCAACATTCACTGCTTTTGCTTCCAATTTCCCGCATCCAAAAACGGAAGGTAACAGCGCACTGGCAATCCACTGGACCAGCAATCCAGAGGGCCCGGCTAATGGCTCTGGGGTCACGGGTTCAAATCTCACCGCTTAGAGTCGGTGAAATTTAAATTCCATTGACAAATTTTGTCATCTGTCTCAGGGATGGTGACTATTGTCCACTTTGGGGGAAGGAAATCTACCGTCCTCACCCAGCCTGGTCTACATGAGACACCTGTCCCACAACGTGATTGGCTGGGAATTGACCGAGCAAGTAGGGCAATAGGGTCGCCAGCCTCACCAGCATCCTCTGACAGCACCTTCCAAACCCCACAAGCATTACCACCGAGAAAGACAGGCAGACACATGGGAACATCAACCCCTGCAAGCTCCCCTTCAAGCCGCTCACCATCTTTACTTGGAAACACATCGCTGTCCCTTCAGCATCACTGGGTCAAAATTCTTGAACTCCCTCCCCTAACAGCACTGTGTGGGTCAACCTACAGCATGTAAATTGCAGCAATTCAAGGTGGCAGCTCACCATCTTCTCAAGGGGCAACCGGACAATAGATACCAGGCACAGCCAGTGACACCGATCAGCCATGAGCGAATAACAAAAAAAAATGCAGGCGGTGCCCACATCCTGTGAACTGAGTAACAGGATTAAGTACGTAATTTTTTAACGTTTGAGGGGCTGGCTCTTTCACAGAACTTACACAGGCTTGATGGGTAGAATGGTCTGTGCTAATAGGAAACCTAGCACCTGAACCATGACTCCCAGCCCCGGAAGCTCGGCCTCAGGCCAGCACCCTGAACCCGGATCAGGGATTGTCTCTGCCCTCGAAGCCTCTCCCAATGATATCTCACCCCGCCCGACCCTGCTAAAGCCCACACACAGTTAGACTCACAATCGGCGCAGCAGCTCCTGCGGGTACTGGTTCTGAGCATCGCGGACCTCACCAGGATCGCGGGTCCGCTGCTCCATCATCAGCCGATGTTCGATGTAAACGTCCAGTGCATCCTTGTTCGCCACCTGAAGGGGAAAGGGTACATCACAAACCCAAACATTCGCTGGGGAAAATCGAAGAGATTTCTCTCCGGGAGGAGGGCAGGATGAAGCCTACCCTAGCCAGAGGGGAGGACTTGTGTCTGAGCTGGGCATCTACTAAATAGCCAAGTCCATGGGAAGCTGCATCACGTAGACCCAGGGAGGGGACTCCTACACCCTTCAGCCCATTGAGTCTGTGCCAACCTATCTACACTAATCCCACTTTCCAGTATTTGAGGCATAGCGTTGTACGTCATTGAGTTTACAGTACAGGAGGAGGCCATTTGACCCATCGTGTCTGTACCTGCTCCCGAAACAGCTACCCAGCTGGTTCCACTCTCCAGCCCTATTTCTGTAGCCCTCCAACTTCATCCCTTTCAAACATATATCCAGCTCTCTTTTGATACCTCCTACTCTCCCAAACAGCATATTCCAAATCCTAACAACTCTCCAAGTAAAGAAGTTTCTCCCCATCTCACTCCTAGCTTTCTAGAAATTGTGACCCTCAAGTTACTGACATACCAACTCGTGGAAACATGATATATCCTCCTTCATCCTGCCAAAATTATTCATAGTTTTGGACACCTCAGTAAGGTCACCTCTTAATCTTCTGTGCTCCAAGAAGAAAAAGGCCAACTTCCCTTGTATCTAAAATCCTTCAGAGTATCAGCCTAGTAAATCTCAAACTCTCTCCAGTGCTTTAACATCTTCGCTTAAATGAGGTACCCAGAACTGAACACAATACTTCAAATGTGGTCTGACCAATGATTTCTAGAGGTGTAGCATTACTTCCTTTGACTTTATACTCAAGGTCTCTATTTATAAACCCAAGGCCTTCTTAACCGTTTCAGCACATCATAGCATTTCAAATCAACACTCATGTTAATTTTCTTTCAAAAAAAAAAAAAGGTTGTGAGGTTTCCCACTGTCGTGGTTGGAATGAAGTGGGCTAGGTGGATAACGTAGAATATGGGCTCACTGATTGGACCAGGTTAACAGCCCCAATCAGGGAGCCCTGGCTGAGAGATATAAACAGGAAGGTCAGGGGTTCTGAGCTAGCTGTGTCAGTATCACGCACAGTGCACATGCAAATAAATGGTAACTTGGAACTCTGTCTCTGTGGAGTTATTGCACCCACTTCAAACGACCGTCCCAGGCTGTGCGTTCTAGACCCCACCACCCTCTGGGTGAAAAAAATTTCCTCACATTCCCCCACGAACATCTCAGCTTTTACCTTAAAATTATGTCCCCCTCATCTATGCCTCTTCAATGAAGGAGAATCTGGATCACTGGCCACGTTATGAGAATTACTATCACATCGTCATCACACTGCCAAAGGAGGAAGGCTGTTAAGTTATGTTGCAAAGTGGGGCAGTGGTGAGGCAGGGAGGAGGTTCAATGATAGATTCTGCAGGGGCCCACATAATTCCTATTGGATAGAAACGACTGAAGGAAGTTTAGTTACGAGGACTGGAGAGGTATTGCCAGAATGAGGTGGGTGCACCCAAGTTTGACTATAGCAGAGGAAGCTAGTATAGCCATCGTAGGCATAGGCTCCTGTTTGTCTGCAAACTGGGCCCCGCTACTGCTCATCTGAGCAGTCGTGCAAACACTGCTTCTAATGAGTGCCAGAAGACTTGCTTATATAGAGCAGCAACCCTTCGTTTTCAACCCAGCTCCTGCTCCGATGTCAGTCCAGAAACAAAAATACAGAAAAACAGAGAAAATTATACTATTGTGGTGGGACTTCCTATCTATCGTGTACATGAACGTTATACACCTCCTTCAGGTCTCCACACCCAGCCTTTTCTGCTTGAACCTGAATCTATCTAGCTTCTCTTCACAGCTAAAATGCTCCATTCCATGGAGTGGGAAGACAAGGTGTGACCCAGAGCGCAGACCCCAGTCGCCCCTTAAACCTGTGACGTGACGGTAGGTGAAGGGGGCACGCCCATCCCAGCCTTGTCCCTGCCAAGTTCCAATCTCGCCTATCTGTCCAATCTGCCTTGTGTGGAGTTTGCACATTCCCGTAGCGTCTACGTGGGTTCCCTCCGGGTGCTCTGGTTTCCTCCCACAAAGATGTGCAAGTTAGGGTGGATTGGCTGTGCTGAATTGCCCCATAGCGTCAAGGGATGCTCAGGCTAGGTG
Organism: Rhincodon typus; assembly: GCF_021869965.1. Lineage (NCBI taxonomy): Eukaryota > Metazoa > Chordata > Chondrichthyes > Orectolobiformes > Rhincodontidae > Rhincodon > Rhincodon typus. Next base: position 7,681,592 of record NC_063376.1, read on the forward strand.
GGTAGCCATGGGGAAATGCAGAGTTAAAGAGACAGGGCGAAGGGGTGGGTTCTTCGGTGCGGACTCGATGGGCTGAACGGTCTGCTTCCACACTGCAGGGTTCGATGATTGTATGACTTTCGCGCTCTCACCTCCCGCTGTTTATAACGCGGCAGCAACTCCTGAACGGCATCGGCAAAGAGGCTGACGTAGCGGCGCGTGTTCTCGCAAATCGAGTCCACCAGCTCTGGATCCTCCTCCGCCACATCGTCCAGGTCGACATAGAGCGCTATTTGCTCACGGTGAGCGATCTGCACCTTTGGGAATGAGACAGCAAATCGGAGAGTTACCCACTAACCCTGCGTATCCACGTGTTATCTTCCAGGTGGTAACCCCCACCCCCAGGATACAGAGTCTGGTGGAACAGACCCAGCGCAGGCAGGAGTTAGTTCGAATCAAACATTCCAGCTCCTAAAAAGCACGACAGGCAGTGCGAAAGTACAAATGAGCATTGCTGAAGCACCTCCAAACCCAACAGGACAACTTTAAAAGTGCTTCACGGCCACCTTTCGAAACTGAACTACTTTTATGTTGTTTGTGCACAGCAAGCTCCCACACAAACCGCAACAAGATACAATGATCAATTCTTCTGTTTTTCTGATTACCAGGGATAAATTTGTGCTCACGAGAAGTGAAGGCACTCTCTATGAGGTTAGAGAGTCCGGCACACAGGAGAGGGAGAGACCGTGTGTGTTTGAGCCTCACGGAAGATCGATGACACAGGAGCTGCAGGTGAGACAGTCAGAAAGGGCCCGGAGAGCTTACAAGGGAGGTTCTTACCAACTGGTCTGCATATTTGAAATGCTTCTTGCCGAGTCCAGTGTCAGTGTAGAATTCCAAGAGGAACTTGCTGCACTTCTCTGTAACAGAAACATCAGGAGCCTTTTAGCATCTTCTGGCAGACAGCAGACAAAAGGACTTGGAAGGAAACAGAGGCCTTTGATACGAGGGGGTAGAGTGAGGTGGGAGAGGATAGTAGGCAGAAGGAGGCGAGGGACAGCAGAAGACGGGAATCCAGAAAAAAAAAGGGGTGAGAAGAGGGGATAAGAAGGGCAGGAAGAATGGGTGAAAAGGGAATAAGGGTCTTTTTTTTACATTTAACCATTCTCTTACCCTTCTATGTGGGGTGGGGGGCTCTTTTGTGCTAGTCCCCTCTCCTCTGTGTAAGAGCATTTTTCCCTCTTACCCAACTCTGTGTGGGGGGGTATTCAAGAAGGTCCCTCCCCACTCTTAGCAGACTTTTGAACGGACCTCTCAATAATTACTTCTGATCTCCCTCTCTGCACCTTCTCTGCAGCTATAACACTGCTATGGTCTGACTGTATAGCACGCAAAACAACACTTTTCACTGTATCTCAATACAAGAGGCAACGATCAATCAACCCCTGTGTGGAGGGTATTTACCCCATTCTTACCCCTCTCCCTTTGTGGGTGGGGGTACTTACCCCGCTCTTACCCTTCTCCCTGCGGGGGTATTTACCCCGTTCCGTGGGTGGGGGGTATTTACCCTGCTCCCTGTGGGTGGGGGGGTATTTACCCCGCTCTTACCCCTCTCCCTGTGGG
>NC_063376.1:7683203-7745788 GCF_021869965.1 Rhincodon typus
TTACCCCTCTCCCTGTGGGTGGGGGGTATTTACCCCGCTCTTACCCCTCTCCTTGTGATAGTCCATGGCGGACCCAGGATCTGAAACTGGCGCGAATCTGGGGACCACGTGATACGGTACGGATTCAACCACAGCCCCCCTGAAATGGGGGGGGGGCAGTGCCACACAACCTCTGGGGCCGGGATGAAGATTAAGGGAGAGTCGGGGAGAGCGTCCGTTAAAAGTTGCTTTCAGTCTAAACTCAGACCCAGAGCGAACCCCCGGTCTGGAGCCTCTTGGCACAGGAAGACAATTAACATTTAATTCATACAACTCCCCCTAACTACAAATGGCAGAGTCCGGAAGGCGCCAAATCAGCGCGAAGACCCGCCCCCAACGCCACAGCCGCGTAAAAGCTCCGCCCACTTCCAACAACTTCTATATAATCCGCATGGTTTATAATGCACACCCTACATACCGACAAAATATCTTCCGCATCTTGTATAATCCTCACACTATATAACCCACACACTGAATAATCTGCGCCCAATATATCCCACAGCCTATGTACCGTATACTATATAATACGCACTCTATATACAACACACCCTGAATAATTCGGACCTCATTTACAACACACCCTAGTTATCCCACATCCTGTATAATCCACACTCTAAATACACCACACCCTGTGTGATCCATACTTTATATACCCTACACAGTATAAACCACACCCTATATACCCCAAACCCTGTAAAATCTGCCTTCTGAAAATCCTATACCCTATATCCTGTACAATCCATATTCCAACATACTCCACACCCATATGATCTGCACCCATCTATACCACAGTCTAAAATCTGCATCCTATATACCCTGCACACCGTGTATTCCACACAGTGTGGTCTGCATCCTACATACCCTGTATAATCCACACTTATATACACCACTCCACAACCCAATAATATCCCACATTCTGTATAATTCACACTCTATATCAAATAGATTTCTACAGTGTGGAAGCATGCCTTTCAGCCCAACAAGTCCACACTAACCCTCCGAAGATCATCCCACCCAGACTCATCCCCTACCCCATCCCTACATTTCCCACCCTAGACCTATGGGCAATTTAGCATGGCCAATCCACCTAACCTGCACATGTTTGGACTATGGGAGGAAACTGGACCACCCGGAGGGAGCCCACGCAGACACAGGAAGAACATGCAAACTCCATAGATAGTCGCCTGAGGGTGGAATCGAACCCAGGTCCCTGACACTGTAAGACAACAATGCTGACCACTGACCCACCATGCTGCCTGGTATCCCACATGCTATAAAATCTACACCCAATATTTCCCACCCCCTGCATACACCACACCCTTTATATATTCTGCACCCACATACAGCTCATCCTGTATGTGCCTCATTGTGTACACATTACTATCTGTTTATTCCGCACCAACACCATATGCTATATAATGCACCCTTTTCATCCTACACCTGGTATCATTTACCACACCTTCTAAAATCAGCACCCTACATATCCTAAACTCTATAATACAGAACTCCATATACTGTATGCCCTGTACGATCCACACCCTATATACCCTGTGCGTAATGCACATCTTATATACCCTACACCATGTATAATCCACATCCTACATACTGCATACCCTGTATTATCTGCATTTATTAACACCACAGCCCGAAAAATCTGTACCCTTTCTATCCTGCACCCTGTATACCATACACTCTGTATAATCCTCACTATATATATATACCACACTCTATGTAATCAACTCCTATACATACACTGCATAAAATCTACCCCCAATGTTTCCCAATTCTGTACATTCTGCAACCTATATGCCCCTCATCCTTTATATCTCAACCTGTGTATCCTGCACTGTATACACCACTGTCTGTATAACCCACACCTTATTTAGATCATACCTGTTATATTCCACATCCTGTGTATCCTGCACCCTATATAACCTACACCTGTTATGTTGCACATCCTGTATATCACACGATCCACACCCCATATAATCGCACAACCTATATATCCTACCTATATCCATCACCCTGTACAATCTACACCTTTTACACCCTACACTCTATATAATCCAAACCTTATATACCCCACAGACTGTATAAAGCACACTCTATATATCACACTTCCTTTATAATCTGCATATATATCTCACATCTTTATATACCTCACACCTCACAAATCTGCACCCAAAATAGTCCACATTGTGTAAAATCCACACCCTATATAGCCTAAACCTTGTATACTCAGCACCTTATACACTGTATATCTCACAGCTTACATATCCCACAACCTATATACCCTACACCCTGTATCAAAGGCATCTTGTGCATACCACTCCTTATATATCGTACTCCCTGTGTAATCTGCACCCTACATATCCCACTTCCGGTAAAATTGGCACATAATACATCCCCCAACCCCGTATATACCCACACTTTATATGCCACCCTCTGAGCCCCAAACCCTATGTACTCTAAACGCCTACATACTTGGCCCCCTATAGTAACCCTCACCCTCTATTTCCCACACCCCTACAAAAGAAGCACTCTAACAATGTTCCTCTCTCTGATTGGTTCTCCCTCCCGGTTGCTGTGGTGACCAGACGCTGATTGGCGGTAGTTTGCACCAATCGGAAAACGGAGACGAGTTAGGCCCGAAGCCTGGGAGTTGGAGTGAATGAGGAGCCGGCACTGATCTCCCCATTTCCCCAGGGTCTCCCAACCCCTCCTCCCGAGCAATGATCTCTCAGCTCTTCATCCTGTCGGCCCGAGGAGACCACCTCATCTACAAGGACCGTATCCTGAGAGTAAACCCACAGGGAAGGGGGGAAGAGAGACAGGGGGAGTGTGTGTCAATGTCACAGTTCATGGACAAGTCTTTCCCTCTTTGGAATATCTGAGGCTTTGGTTCTGTATGAAGGGGGACGGGGTCATGGGGTGGTCTCTCTCCTGGGGGACGGGGTCATCAGGAGGTCTCTGTATGGGGGAGGAGGTCATGGGGTGGTCTCTGTCCTGGGGGAACGGGGTCATCGGGAGGTCTCTGTTTGGGGGACGGGGTCATGGGGTGGTCTCTGTCCTGGGGGAGAGGTCATGGGGTGGTCTCTCCCTCGGGGATGGGGTCATTGGGAGGTCTCTGTCTGGGGGAGGAGGTCATGGGGTGGTCTCTGTCCTGGGGGAGGAAGTCCTAGGATGGCCTCTGTCCTGGGAGACGGGGTCATCAGGAGGTTTCTGTCTGGGGGAGGAGGTCATGGAGTGGCCTCTGTCCTTGGGGAGGAGGTCATGGGGTGGTCTCTGTCCTTGGGGATGGGGTCATTGGGAGGTCTCTGTCTGGAAAATGGGGTCATTGGGAGGTCTCTGTCTGGGGGATGGGGTCATCGGGAGTTCTCTGTCCTGTGGTAGGGGTCATGAGGATGTTTTTGCCCCTGGGTTGCGGAGGGGTCTCTGTATGAAGGGTCTGGGGGAGACCTTTTCACTCAGGGTCTTTGTACTAGGAGCATCTCTATACTGGGAGAGTTTGGGGGGGGTTCCCTCTATGGCTGGGACAGTGGGGATCTCTGTCCTGGAAATGGCCCCTCAGTACTTTGGGAGTGGTGTGGTGAGGTGAAGTGTTTACCCCTCTCACCCATTCTCTGTCTCTCTGGCTGTTTTCCTGACTCTGCTACGTTCAGTTCGAGGGGAGGAGTCAAAGGATGTGGTCGATTTATTCTACCAGAAGGTGAGGTCTTTGCCCCGAGACCAGGCACCTGTTGTCATGGTGAGTGGATTAGACTGATTATCATCGTATTTGCAAACTATCTCAGCCTGCCACTTCCTTCCACCTCCACCCTCCCCTTCCCCCCCCACCTCTTCTCTTACCCCCCTCCACCTCTTCTGTTACCCCCCTCCACCTCCTTCCATCTCCCCCTCCTGCACCCCACCCCCCACCTTTACTGTACCCTAAACAGTAGGTTTCAGGGCACACCCTTCCACTACAGGCGATGCAAGCAGAACCTGGGGATATTTTCAGACGATTTTGGGCTGATACTTGACAAGCTGGTGTGGAGTGGGGAAGGAGGGAGGGAGACTGTGAATGTGAGACAGTCAGATTGGCCACAATCTTATCGAATGGCGAAACTGGCTAAAGGGGCCAATTGGCCTTACACAGTTAATGATCAGGCCCCAGAAGTGTTGTCAAGCAAGGGGTGTAGGTACATAGTTCCTTGAAAGTGGAGTTGCAGATAGACAGGGTGGTGAAGAAGGCATTTTAGCACACTTGCCTTCATTGGTCAGTGCATTGAGTCTTGGAGTTGGGACGTCATGTTACGGCTGTATGAGATATTGCTAAGGTCACTTTTGGAGTAGTACATAAAGTTCTGGTTAAAAACCGAAAGAACTGCGGATGTTGTAAATCAGGAACAAAAACAAAGTTGCTAGAAAAGCTCAGTCCTCAGTTCTGAGGAAGGGTCACCGGATCCGAAACGTTAACTCTTTTTTTCTTCACAGATGCTGCCAGACCTGCTGAGCCTTTCCAGCAACTTTGTTTTTGTATAAAATTCTGGTTGCCCTGCCTTTGGAAGTATGTTATTAAACTGGAAAAGGTGAAAAATAGATTTACAAAGATGTTACCAAGACTGAAAGGTTTGAGTTCTGAGGAGAGGCTGGATAGGCTGGGACTCTTTTCCCTGGGGCATAGAAGCCTGAGGGGTGACTTTATAGAGGTTTATAAAATCATGGATAGGGTGAATGGACAAGATCAGGGTAGGGGAGTCCAAAACTAGAGGGCATAGGTTTAAGGTGAGAGGGGTAAGATTTAAAAGGGACATAAGGGGCAACTTTTTCATGCAGAGGGTGGTGTGTACTGTATACAGAATGAGCTGCCAGAGGAAGTGTTGGAGGCTGGTACAATTACAATGCATAAAAGGCATTAACACAAGTACACAAACAGGAAAAGTTTACACGGATACTGGGCAAACGCAGGCTACTGGGATTCATTCAGCTTAGGAAACCTGGTCAGCATGGATGAGTTGGACCAAAGGGCCTTTTCCATGCTATATTGGTCTATGGCCTACTGCTGCTGCTTGGTTGTATATTCCCAACCCTCTTATTTCCACATCTTGCTCTGCATGTCCCCCTCCCACATGCCTCTTTTCCTCTCACTCTTACCCCCAGAGCACTGCAGCCTTCTCCACCCCACAAACCCCCCATTTCCCCTGCAGTCTTCTCCACCCCCCAACACCCCCATTTCCCCTGCCGCCTTCTCCACCCCCCAACACCCCCCAACACCCCCATTTCCCCTGCCCTTTCCATTCTAATCAGGTCTTCTGTTGTTTTTTTTTTTATTCTGCCAGCATCACCAAGGCCTGCAGTTTATTCACATTCGACAGGACAGTCTCTACCTGGTGGCAACCACACGCTGCAACGTCTCTCCGTTCACTGTCGTCCAGTTCCTCGTCAGGTACCAAGAGGATTCGCCACCTCCCAGTGACCGGGATTGGGTGGTTCTGGAGCTGGGGGTGATAGGATGTCCTCTTTCTCTGGTCATTGTGCAGTGGTCTTTGTCTTAGCCAGCTCAGAGTCTGGGTTCCATGAAGTAGGGCAGGTACCTATCTGTACCCACCACTCACACAGACTGTCTCACACGCACACTCGCACATATTCACACACAGACACACTTGCATGCTCACACGTATACAGACACACATGCAGACCTGGGTACACGCGCACTCTTATGCACAGTCAAGGACCACACCTCATTCCCTGGACCATGTTTCCACCTGACCCCAGGAGGGAGGGGCCATGATTGAGGCTGCACTCTGACCCTAGAATGTTCAGCTTGACCAATTCTGCCCCCGACTGACTCTAGTGGAGAGGAGCCACCATATGTCCCAAGCTGTCCTTTGACCCCAGCAGAGGAGGGCCTGGTGACCCAGGCTGCCTTCCGACCCCAAAAGGGACAGGACACCCTGACCCAGGCTGCCCTCTGACCCCAACAGGGACAGGACACCATGACCCAGGCTGCCCTCTGACCCCAGCAGAGAGTGCCCTCATGACTCAGGTTGTCCTCACTCACCCATTTATTGCCTTCACTGAAGTCCTGAGAGCTGGGTCTCCCTCACTGAAAACACTAGCCTGTCTATCTCCCTGTCCGTCTTTCAGGTATTCCTTAAAACGTTCTGCTCCTACTTCTGGTCTTCTTTCCTGATTTCTGCTCCTGTGACAAATGGTTAAAAATCTTTTCATTGTAATTTCTGTAGCCCAGAGATTTTACATTGTAAGCAGAGATATAAATGTTTGTGTTCTCAGACTGGTTAGTCTCATCAAGGATCACTGTGGAACTCTGAACGAGAAGACGCTGCAGTTAAACTTCGCTCTGGTCTACGAACTGTTGGACGAAATGTTGGTGAGTTTCGACAGAATGCTTTCCAGGGCAGGACAGACCCTGCCCTCAGATGTGGAAACGGTCAATCCAGCCCCCCTTCTCAGTTGGAGACAGGATAACACTGCTCCCTCCTCAGACAGAGACCTGGGGTGAGGTGAGACAGCCTCCTTCTCAACAAGGGACCATGCCAGTACAGTTTCCTCCTCAAGCAGGCTGCTGACAGTACCTCTTGGTCTCCATGTGCCATGTATAGAATCGATCTCTGCACAGCCTGATCACTGACTGGTACCACCCTCAACTCCGCTCTTTATCCATTGCCCATCATAAGGGAGCAGGAGGTGGGATTAATTTAGGATTGATACAGGGCTGTGGGGAGAGAGCAGACAGTTGGATTAGTTTGGAATAGCTACAAGGCTATGGGGAGAATGTGGGCAGTGGGCTGGAGGAGTGAAGATGACTGATAGTTGAAAACATTGCTGCAAATTCTGTGGAAGGAAAAAGAGGGAAAGAAAGTTGACCATCTGTGTGGAGATGCTCCTGGAGCCGAGGATTCCAATCCATGGGAAATCCCAGCAGACAGACCTCAAAATCAGGATTTTTCCATTAGAACATCACTTTCTGTGTTGGTATTTGGTGGGATGGAGTAGGTTGGGGGTTAGGGAGGGCTGGGGGCAGGAAATCTGCCCCAAGTGGGGCTGACCAGGAGTTTTGGTGGGACCAGGAATGGATACTGTGGGATGCATGGGGATGAGAGGGTGGGATTGGGGTGAGGGTGGGGTGGGGGGCGTTGGGGGGAGTTCCCTCTCATGGGCAGGATTGACCGGACTTTCCCCACACAGGATTATGGGTACATACAGACCACTTCCAGTGACATCCTGAAGAATTTCATTCAGACGGTGCCAGAAACTTCCAAACAATTCAGCCTGTTCGAACTCAGCAACATCGGCCTGGTGAGTGCTGGGACTTAATCCCCTTCATCCCCTCACCCTCACCCCTCCCAATGTCCCCACCCCACTCCCTTACACACACCCCTCAACACCCCTTCCTCTCTCAATCATCCCTCCTCACATTCTCACCGCCCCTACCCTCATCCATTCTCCCCCTCCCCTCCCCTTGTCTGTTCCCCCCCATCTATTTGACCCCCCATCCATTCCCCTTCCCACCACCACCTTCATTTCCCTGTTTCCCCCCTCCTCCACCCTCCACCCCTCTCACCCACCACACCTCCACCACTTTCCTCCACCTCTCCCTCTCCCCTACCCCCCCCACCCCTTCCTCCCTCTCTCTTGACTCTCCATCCCTCCCACTCTCACTCACAACCCCCTCCCTCCCCCATCTGTCCCTTCCTCCTTCCCCCACTCCTCCCTCCTTATCTCTTGTGCTGTTTGGTTGTCTCTTCCCCTTTGCCTTCCCTTGGGTATGCCTGAGTGTGGGTGTGTTTGTGGTGGGGAGGGGCTGTGGTTCAGGGATTATGGTGAATTACAGTTTGGGTCAAGCTGTGTTGTGTTTCAGGCTCTGTGTCTGTAACCTGTGCTTTCCTTGCAGTTTGGAGCAGACACCCAGCAGAGTAAAGTGGCTCCCAGCATCGCGGCAAGCAGACCGGTGTTGGCAATGCGCAGTGAAGAGGTGATTATCAGGAGCAGTAACTTGGGGAATGGGCTTTCACACTAGGCAGGGACAGACTCCATGAGACAAGACACCTCCCGATTCCTGAGGAAAGGTCTCCGGTTGGGGTCCAGGTCCCCTGTCTCAGATATGGGTCCCTGAATAGCGATTCTCACTGGGGAGCATGTTCTTAGGAAAGGGACAGTACCTGGCCTATGGGGATTTCCCGGCTGGAGCGTGGTGTGGGTTCAAATTGAACGTTTAATCCATACATATCTTTTATCACCATCACAGGGGCTGAAGACGGAAATCTTTGTGGATGTTGTGGAGCGACTGACGGTGGTCATCGGAGCCAATGTGAGACAAAGCAGTTCAATATAATCTCAAACTGATCTGTGTTGGCGGGTGTGTTGATGCTGTGTGCTGGGAATGGTGTTGTCAGGGCTGTGTCAATGATCTGTTTTGACCTCTCTCACTGGGAATGTGTTCCAGGGCACTTTGATGAGGGCAGATGTTCAGGGAGAAGTGCGGATGAAATGTTTTCTGCCCAGCAGCACAGGTACATATTCCAGCTCAGCATCAAACCATGTGCTGTAAACTGCCTGCACAAATTGTGACCATAAAGATCCCGGTCTATCTGCCTGTCTCTCCATCTTCCTCTCTCCCCACTTCTTTCCCTCTTTGTTCCCCCCATTCCCCCACTCTCAGCCTTCCTCTTTATCTTTCACTCTCCCTCTCTCGCCTATCCCGTCCACCTCTCTCCTTTTGCCTCTTTTTACGCTTCTCCTCTTTCTCTCTCACCTTTATCTCTCGCCGCTTTGTCTCTGTCTTACCCTCCTCTCCCTCTCACTTTCCATTTCTTCTTTGCCTCTCTTTCTTTCTTTCTCTCCTACATCTCATCTCTCACACTTGCCCCCCCTACCCCTGTCATCTGTCTGCCTGTCTTTCTCCTTCTCTATCTCCCTCCTCCTCACTCTTTTTCCCTCCCTCTTCCCTCATCCGTCCCTCTTTTGCTCCCCCCACCTTTCCTTTTCCTCTCTCTTCCCTTTCCTCTCGACATCCTGAACCTGTTCGCATTTGCTCCTGCTGATTATCCTGCTAGCCCTGGCTTCTCCCCATCACCATTCTAATCTTGATGTGAGCCATTCTGAGCGAGTCTTAATAGCTTGCGACGTTTCGCCTTCCCCAGGTTGTGAATGAACCTTTCTGGTCTCTCCTGTCAGAAATCCGAATGGGCTTGAACGAGGAGTTTAGCATTGGGAAAACTGACATTCGAGGTGAGTGGGTTCGACAGGAGGAGGGTAGGTGGGGCAGGACAAACAGATGGGGTGTCGAATACGCAGATAACACCAGGGCTTAAGGGGTTAAATGATGTTGCACTTCTGAAGAGTCGTATCAGACTATGTGTTACCTGTTGCTCTGTTCACAGACACTGGCAGACCTGCTGAGTTCCCCCAGCATTCTCTGTGTTTGTTTCAGATTTCCAGCCTCTGCGATGTTTTGCTTTTATTGAATCCTAACCGATCCAGTCTGTCCTCATACGTCAGCCCTGCCATCCCAGGAATCAGCTCTTTCTACATTCATGGTGTTGCTGGGAAGGTCCAGCATTTGTTGTCCATTTCGAATTGCCCCTTGAACATAGTGGCTAGTCTGGCCGTTACAGAGGGCAGTTAAGAGTCAACTCCATTGCTGTTGGTCTGGAGTCATTTCTAGGCCAGACCGGGTGAAAATGGCAGGTTTCCTTCCCTAAAGGGCATTAGCAAGCCAGGTGGGTTAGCACTAGCTTTCAATTCCAGATTAGTTCATTGCGTTTTAAATACTACCAGTGTCCGTTGTTAAATTATCTTCTTTCAAAAGTTTAACACAATCCTCCTGTCTGTTCAGAATACCTCCAAGTTTCGTGTCCTCTGCAAAGTTTGAAACTGTGTCTCATTTGGACTTGAGGGTGTTGCTCCAGATTGAGGGGCGCTGGTGTCAGGATGGAATGGAGGGAGAATTATTCTGGTGAACACAGAGTTATTGGAGGCTCTGTCGGGCTTAGAAACAGGTAAATCCCCTGGCCTGGATGAATTGCATCCCAGGCTGCTGTGGGAGTCAAGGCAGGAAATTGCAGGGGCTCTGACACAAATTTTTAATTCCTCTCTGGCTGTGGGGAAGTGCCAGAGGACAGGAGGATGGCTAATGCGGTTCCACTTTTTAAGAGGGGTGGTAGAGATGAACCGAGAAATTAGTACATCTCACGTCAGTGGTAGGGAAACTATTGAAGAAAATTCTGAAAGTGCGAATTAATACCCACTTGGAAAGGCATAGGTTAATTAGGGATTGTCAGCACGCCTGACCAATTTGTTAGAATTTTATGAAAATGTGACCAAGTTATGTGGATGAGGGAAGTTCAGTTGATGTAGTTTATATGGATTTTAGCAAAGTTTTTGTCAAGGTCTCATGTGGGAGACTGATTGAGAAGGTTAAAGCACATGGAATTGAGGGAAACTTGGCGAGATGGAACAGAAACTGGTTTAGCAATAGGACACAAAGGGTAGTGGTAGAAGGCTGTTTGAGTGACTGGAGGCCAGTGTCCAGCAGTGTACCACAAGGATCAGTACTGGGACCCTTATTGTTTGTTATACACATAAATGATATTGATAAAAATGTGGGGGAACGTTAAGCAAATTTACAGATGACACCAACATTTGCAGAGCAGATAATGGCAAAGAAGATGGTTGTAGGATGCAGGAGGATCTCGATGGGCAGACCAGTGGCAGTTGTTATTTAACCCTGATAAGTGCGAGGTGATGCACTTTGGAAGAAGAAACAAGAGGGAGTATTTAATGAATGGCAGGACACGGGTTGCTGAGAGGAACAGTGGGGTCTTGAGGTAATTATTCACAGATCCCTGAAGTCAGCAAAGCACATGGATAGTTGAGAAGGCATATGGGGCACTTGCTTTCATCAGGTGTGGCAATGGAAGATAAGAACAAGGAGGTCATGTTGGAGTTATACAGAGCATTGATCAGGCCACAGCTGGAGTACTTGTGCTGTTCTGGTCGCCTCACTACAGGAAGCATGTGATAGCATTAGAGCGGGTACAGAGGACGTTCACCAGGATGTTGCCTGGGACAGAGAAATTGAGCTATAAGGAGAGACGAGATAGCCTTGAATTGTTTTTTTTGAGAGCAGAGAAGACTGAGGGGGATATGATTGAGGTGTATAAGATTATGAGGGGTAGGGACATGGTGAATAGAAAGCAGCTGTTCCCCTTGGTTAAGGTGTTAATCAAGAGAGGGTAAGGGGCAGGAGATTCAGAGCAGATTTGGGAAAAAAAAATTCATTCAGTGGGTAGTGGGAATCTGGAATGCGTTGCCTGGGAAGGTAGTGGAGGCCGGAAATCTTACACCCTTTAAAAAAAATTTGGATGAACACTTCAAATATCATAACATTCAAAGATATGGGACAAGTACAGGAAGTTGGGAATAGCATACTTTTAGTGATAGTTATGTTGGTGCCGACTTGATGGGCTGAAGGGCCTTTCCTGTGCTTGATGACTCCATGAACAGGAAGAACAGGAGTCAGTGTATTAGGGAGCAGGAGAATGCTCCATTCGGAGGAGCATTGGTTTAAGATCTTGGGGAGTTAAGAGGAGAAAGGGAACGTTGGCTGTGTTCTGGGATCGGGTGTGAGGGCCGTATCGGGATGGGGTGTGCTAGTGGTTTTCTATGATTCGGGTGACAAGGCAGCAGAGGTTTGGGATTGGGATCAGGACAGGAGTGGGTAGCAGTTTTGGGATTAGAATCGGGATGGCGGTGGGTAGCACATCTTTAGGATTAGGATGGTGGTGCATGGCAGAGGCTTGGGATTTTGGCTGGGATGGTGGTGTGAGGCAGTGTTTTAGAATAGGACGATGATGCATAGCAGAGTTTGGGAGCAGGATAGCTGTGACCTGGGAATGTGGCAAGGGAGATAGTGGTGTCCCGGGATGGGTTTATTCCTGGAATCATTGCTCCTTTTTGCTGTCTTGGCCTCAGGATATGCAGCTGCTGTCAAGGTCGATGAGTGCAGCTTCCATCAGTCGGTCAAACTGGACCAATTCGAGAGCGACCGGATCTTGAGAGTCATCCCTCCCCAGGGAGAGGTAACTAATCTTGAAATGTGCTCCCTCCCCCTTCTATGTATGCTCCTGCAACCCCCCCTCATTTTCCTTCTCCAAATACACTCCACTCTCATTACTCCCCCTCTCTCCTGTCTCACGTCATTGCATCCCTCAGTCCCAACAGTTCCTTTCTTTCTCTCTCTAGCTATCTCTCCAATACAATATGTATCTCTAGCTGACTCTGATGCAGCCTCTGTCTTCCTAGTTGTCTCTCTGACACAGTCTCTTCTCTCTATAGCTGACTCTGATGCAGTATTCGTTATCGGATGATCTACCAGTCCCTCTCCCATTCCGACTGTTCCCAACCGTGGACAAAGACACCGACAGCAAGTGAGAAACTTCAGCTAAAAACAACTCCACCACCAGGGTCGCATACTGAGACAGTTGTATGGGGTAGAGTTGAGGAAGTAGTTTGGGTTAAGGAGCAGGGGTCAAATTTTATTTTTCCCCAAAAGAATCCCCTTGACATCTATTTTTACCAGCTACTCTTTGAATTACAGGGGCTATGTTTTGGTTTGCAGGGGTTCCTTTTTCTTTCTCAGTAAATTATTTGGTGATACAGTCACATTATTAACAGTACCTTCTGTATTTGTGTTGATGTATGGGGCATTTGAACTCTCTCAAAAGCAGAATTGGAAGAATTCAACAATGTCTTTTTGCGAAGTCTTTGAAGGTATTTCTTTTCTAATTAAAAAGAGAGCGCGATTTCATTCATTAATAGGCTTGAAGGTCTGAGTCCCAACTGATCTCTCTTCCCCCTAGTTCAGTTACAAATTTCCCCTTAGAAACCCTATTGCTGGGCAGTTACTTTTCCCCCCCCAAAGATACCTAGCATCAGCGTGTCTTAAAAGTATCAACATCCAGCTTCCAGTAAAGTATAATCGTTAAGTGACCATACAGTTCCACTTTTCCTTAGAGTTACGGAAAAAAAAACCTAATAATCTAATATTATTACTTCCCAGTAAAAATCTGTAGTCCTTGCATAACATATAAAGAAGGCATTAGATTCCTAGAGACCACATGCTTAAATTGGCACAATAGTCATAAGTTAGCAACAAGAGATTTAAAAAAAAATACTGACATGCTTCTACACACAAAAATCTATCACCGTAAATACACTTAAGAGTTGAATCATACAGCCTGAAAACCGGCCCTTCGGTCTAAATCATCTGTGCTGACCAGGTTTATCAAATTAATCCTACTTGCCTGTGTTTGACCCATATTCCTCTAAACCTTTCCTATTAATGTACTTGTCCAAATGTCTTTTAAATATTGTAACTGTACCTGTAATTATCGTTTCCTCTGGCAGTTCATTCCACATACCCCATGTGTGGAAAAAGTTGTCCTTCAGGTCCCTTTTAAATCTTCCTCCTCTCATTGTAAACTTATGCCCTCTAGCTTTGAATTCCCCTACCCCAGGCAAAAGACCTTTGCTCTTCACCTTATCTATGCCCCTCATAATTTCACAAACCTCCATAAGGTCACCCCTCACCCTCCTATGCTCCAGTAAATAAACATCCCAGCCTAAGCAGCTGTGTAGTGGTGACATTACAGCTGAACACATTTATCTCTTCGCTCTGGTCACTCCAGGAATTGAAATAATATTGTAGGCCTTCAGGAGAATTTGCCCTCAGCACCTGAATGTTTTGAGCATTGAGTAGGGGGATGTTGGGGTGGGCATCTGTCTGTCTCCTTTCTTGCTTCATTTCGTTCCATCTCTGTCTCACTGTGTTTGGTTGTTGTCAATTACACTAAGCTTTGCTCACTTATTCCTCTTTCTCACTTGCAGCCGTCTCATGGTATATCTCAAACTCAGGTGTGATTTGTCTCCAAAGAGGTGAGTAGCTGATCCTCCGATTGGGCTCTCGGAGAGCCGCACAAGCAGTCAGTGCTCAGTTTTGTCCCCAGCCGAGTCACTAATTGCCTTTTGTTTTGATTTACAGTCAAGCTTTGAACGTCACTGTGCACCTGCCTGTGCCCAAAGGGACAACAAGGTCATAAAACAATCTTGCATTACTCTGTATCTAACCCTGCACTCTATCTGTTGTGGGAATATTTGGGAATAGAGGGAGCTTTACTGCGTATCTAATCCCATGCTGTCCCTGTCCTTTGAGTGCCTGATGGAAACAGTATTGAGGGACATTTACTTTCAGTTTAATAGACTAGAAAATACATCTTCACTCATCAGCTCACATAGTTTGGTCAATTAAGATTCCTTAGCGGTATGTCAACATTGCTAGCTGTGGAGGTGTTTATTGCCATGTGGTGGCGAGCTGCCTTCTTGAACCACTACAGTGCCATCAGGGAGGGAGTTCCAGGATGTTCATAGAATCCCTACAGTGTGGAAGTGGCTATTTGGCCCATCAAGTCCATACTAACTCCCCCCCCCCCCCCCCCCCCCCCCCCCCCAACCTATTCCTGTAACCCTGCATTTACCACAGGGAGAACGCACAATGCCACACAGCCAGTTGCCAAAGGCTGAAAAACCTGGTTCCCTGGCACTATAAGGCAGCAGTGCTAACCACTGAGCTATGCTGTCCTTTGACACGGTGATAGTGAGGGAACAGTGCTGAGATCAATGCTGGGTGGTCCAGATGATTTGATTTAAGTGAATAGCCTATGCTGAGAATCAAACCCCACCGGGTCTGGAGTGCGGCGTAGATCAGACTAGGCAAGGATGGCGGATTTCCCTCTGTAAAGAATATGAGAGAAGTAGACCAACCTTTACAAACCAGCAGCTGTAAAGGAATTTGGAGCTGATCGTTGAGCTCATGGGAGATATTGACATAATGAAAACAGAACCATTGAGTGAGCCACTCAGCAATAGGATTGAGTCCTGCAGTGGATCCACTGTGGGTCAAAGTCTGACTGCAGATCAGGATCGCTAAATGCAACAATGCCTCATGACAGATTGGGATAGGTTTCTGCTCACTGCTCTGAATCTGTTCTAATACAGTGGCTCATTGGAGATGCAGATCCAGTGTGGGGTAGGGTTGAATTGTGGATTTGAATCTCATCTGAGGAGCGTTTGAGTTAGCTGTCATTGATTTTGGATAATTGTTTACAGCCTATCACAGGAGCTGAGCAGTCCCGATCAGCATGCGGAGCTGGACTCAGTCACTCGGTCTGTGCACTGGACCATCCCACGTTTCCATGGAGGCTCTCAGCTCTCTGCCCTCTTCAAGGTGAGAGGGTGAGAGCAGCTCCAGTTCTGGCATCCGGGCTGTGTTGTTGTTTTGGGGTTGGGATCTGATGGAGTGGAGTCGGGTAAACCATGGGGGAGCGGTGCAAGGGGATGTGTGGAGAGAGTCAGGGAGGTATGAGAGTGAAGGGATCTGGGTAGATTTGTTCGTGGAAGTCTGGAGTTATGCAAGAGTTAGTCATGAGATACTGCTATTGATCAATACTAAGATGGTTTTAAAAGGCTGCAAATTTCAACACTAAAGGACCCAAAGAATTTTCCCCAAAGTCTCAATGCCCTAAGGAGGTTGTTAGTAATCTATTGTAGAATTCCTACAGTACAAAAAAGGTCATTCAACCCATCAAGTATGCACCAACCTAACAAAGAGCATCCCACCCAGACCCAGCTCTCTACCTTACCCTGTAAGCCTGCAATTTAACCATGGCTAATCCTGCAAGTCCCTAGACACTACAGGCAATTTAGCATGGCCCATCCACCTAACCTGCACATCTATGGACTGTGGGAGGAAACTGGAGCATCCAGCAAAACCCACACAGACAATCGCCCGTGAGGCAGCAGTGCTAACCGCTGAGCCACCCAAAGAGAGAATGGAGATCAAAAAGCAAAATGGGTGACAGAAATGAGGGAGTGTGCACATGAGCCCCTAAGGGAATAGAAGAGCGAGAACAGTTAACCGAGGGGCCAGGTTGAGTGGGGAGGCCTTAGTGGATAATGGGCAGAATCAGCAGCATGTTTAATACCACCGTCACACAAGAAGGTACTGGAGAGAGGACAATCTTCAGTCAATTAAAGGAGAGGTATTTTACATAAACAAAGACTGGGACAGGTTAAGGCATAGGTAGACTAACTGGTGGAATGTGGCTAGTGGTTTCCAGCAAGAGGGTGTGCACTGGGATTATTATTACTGACAGGCTTGGATGATTGGCTAAATTGCACAGGCTTTTTTACCCAATGACAAATGTTGGCAAATTGTAAGCAATGCATAAAGTTGCAGACATATTGACAGATTAAATTAATAGGCAGAACTGCAGCAACAGTAAGGCTCTCCACTTGGGACCTAGAGAGCTATCAGTGTGAAATTCGGAAAGATTTTTACATAAAAAAGTTGTTAGAAGTTTGGCAGATCAAGTCTATATCTGAACTTTAACAAATTTTCATTGACCAAAGGTATGAAGCATAATAAATAATAAAAAACTACAGATGCTGGAGATCTGAAATGAAAACAAATGCTAGAGAAACACAAACATAATGTTAGAAAAACTCAGGTCTGGCAGCATTTATGGCGACAAAAGAGTTAATGTTCCAGTCCAGTGGCGCATCTTCAGAACTGATAGTAGCGAGGCTACACTCACCCCAGGTCCTGTCGTGACATGGGCTGTTTTCAGCATAGCCTGTCCCCATTATCAGCTTTTCTCCTTTCTTGGCTCACTATCTCTTCGTCTGCCTAACTTTCTTTCTCTCAGGAACAGGTTTCCAGCGTCCACTGTACTTTGTTTTTTCTTCAAGTTCTGTCTCCACCTATCCAATTTCACTCCCCTCTGGACCTGATCACCAGCTACCACCTTTTCCCAGCTAATATCAGTTCTGAAGAAGGGTCACTGGATTCGATAGATGTTAGCTCTTTCCGTGTACAGATGCTGCCAGACCTGCACAGTTCCTTCAGCAATTTCCGTTTTTGTTTCAGATCTACAGTATCTGCAC
The DNA here is from genome assembly GCF_021869965.1 of Rhincodon typus. NCBI lineage: Eukaryota > Metazoa > Chordata > Chondrichthyes > Orectolobiformes > Rhincodontidae > Rhincodon > Rhincodon typus. Next base: position 7,700,250 of record NC_063376.1, read on the forward strand.
TTTTATTTTGTGCTTGAGAAACACAGCAAGCCTGGATGGACGGATGAAACTGTTTGCATGAGCAGGTGACTGTCTTTGTGTGTTTCCTCCCACAGTCCAAAGATGTGCAGGTTAGGTGGATTGGCCATAGTATCTAGGGATGTAGACATGGAGAAATGCAGGGGTAGGGGAATGAGTTAGGTGGGATGCTCTTCGGACTGGTGTGGACTGAATGGCCTGTTTCCCCACTGTAAGGATTCTATGATTATTGCAGTTGTTGGAATCTGCACTAAAAACAAAACAAAATATGCTGGAGATCACAGGAGTCAGGCAGCATCTACGGAGAAAAAGCAAGCTAATATTTATCTGATGAAGAGTCATCTAGACTCAAGGAATCTGGGCAGCAGTGGGTGTATGGAGTTGGGTAACAGTTGTTCCTGTAGATAAGGCTTGAAAGAATAGGGTCCAGGACTATAACTGAATCGAAGGCAGAACAAATAAGTGAAACCAGAAGAAATTGCACGGCGATGTCAATGGGCTAGGCATCAATCTGGAGTAAGGAGTTGACTCACTGAGCAAGAGGCAGATTTTTGTTAGTGTGCATTTGGAGAAAAGGCTGGCTGATGTGGTGGCTTCAGATTCATAAAGGCATAAGATATGGAATATAAAAGTGGCAGAACAGGTGAGCTCTATATTTTAGGTGGCCAGATGACTGAATGCAATTTGGGTTTCTTTATACACAAATCACCAAGTTAACATTGCTGGTTGATTGCTATACAGACATGTGTTTGTGTTTGGATGGGTTATCGAGGGAGATATCCTCCTTGTCCTATTGCTGAGGAAGGGGCTAGGGTAGAGGGATGCGAAGTGGACCATTCTTACTGGTGTTTACATTTCCCTCTCTGCAGCTGGAGGTTCCTGGATTAAGTGTCTCGTCTCTGCTGGAGCTTGGTCCTGTCTGCATGCAGTTTGAGCTCCCCATGGCCACCTGCTCAGGGCTGCTGGTCAGATTCCTGCGTGTATCCACCGTGCATTCCCCACTGCCTCATCGCTGGGTCCGCTACGTCACACACAGTGACTCCTATGTCATCCGCCTATGAACGGGAGAGTGGGGCCTCTGGGTCCACGAAATGGTTTCAGCTGAGAGTCAATGTGACCAAAATGTGAAATGGTCTCTTCTGGAATGAGGATGGCCCAGCGTTGCTGCAAGTCAGCACCCAGTCCAAGGGCTCAAGCAGGTCACAGCAATGAGGGGAGGCCATTCAGCTCCTCCAGTCTGCTTTGCCATCAACTCAGATCGTGGCTGATCTGTATCTTAACTCCACCCATCCCGATCAGTACAATACCAAAGATTGTGCTAAACCATCTCTGAATGAGGTATCGAGAAAAGGACATTTTTCTAAACAAATGTTCAAACAAATAAAAACTTGAAACAAAAAGGTGGCAGCAGGCTGTGTAGAAAACGTTAAAATTTATTCTTCAATGGGATTTGCTCTTAGTTGAACTGGAGCTTGCTTACCCATTTCAAGGGACAACGACAGGAAAATAGGACGAGAATAGTTAGATGCCTGTTTTTGACTCACACCCATTTTTCTATGTTTTCCCATAACCCTTCATCTCTGAGGCATTACTCACACTATCCAATGTCCCTGTTAATACTTCAGGCCGCAGGAAAAACAAACAAGAAATTATTTGAACTTGATATAACTTTTAATAATGGCTGATAAACTAAACAAGAAAATTTCTTTACATCAGAACTATACAAAAAAAAACACAGCTCAACTGTACAACAGAGACAAGAGACCCGGTCTGAATCCTTGCTTTTGTGGGGGAGGAATCATCCACTTGTTATCAGTGATAAAACCTCATCCAAAATCATTTTGCAAACACGTGATCAACAAATACCAGTGGCTCTGGCTATGTCACCAGGGGCAACCAGCCCCAGGCAACCAGAGGCTGATCCCTCTGGCACAGAGACACCCTTCAAACACAAACCCCACCCCCCCAAATTCACTCCAGCCAATGACAGTTCCACAGCGCAGGACTGAAGGCCTGATGTCGACAAGTTCATTCCGTTCCCAACTGCTTCAGAAATCCTGAGAAGGCAAGAGGCAAGAATTGGAGATGCAGCGTTCTGGGTCAACATGGGATACATTAACTGGGAGCAAGGCTGACTGACCCCTGACCCCTCCTATACGCCACCCACTGGATAGCTGCACAATAGTTTTGATGAAAGTTGCAAGTGAATTGGGGGCAGATGGAGGCCCCCTGAGCTTGATCTGCCATTCAATAAAATAATGGCTGATCTGATTACTTTACACTTTGGATCAAAGGGTCTGTTTCTGTGTTGTACATCTCTAAGATTGTCCCACAAGGGGGAAATGTCTCGAACAAGAGGTCATAGATACAGAGTGAGAGGAGGTAGCTCCAAAACTGAGATGTGGAGAAATTACTTCACACAGAACTTTTTAAATCTGTAGAACTCACTGCTCCAGAGCGCAGTGGAGGCAGAATCAATCAACAGGTTTCTGATTAAATAAAGAGAAAACAGGATAAAGGGCTACGGGGAGTAGGCAGGAAAGTGGATTTGAGACCAGAATAAGATCAGGCATGATTACATCAAGTGGCAGACCAGTCTAAGAGCTGAAATGCCTGCTCCAGCTCACAATTCGTATAGTCCCATCTTAAAGTTATTCAAAAGACATTCTTCCTCAAAAGGCAGTGGAGCAGAGTTAGGACCTGTGACAATAAAGTCCTCTTATGTCTTAAATGAGCATCCCTGGTTTTTAAATAGCAATTGGGGATGACATTCTAGGGCATAGCTGAGATTTACTGAAATGATTCCACTGTTGGGGAATTATAACTTTGTGCACTAATATGGAGACACTTACTTCTGATTAATGGCTCAGGTAGGGTAAACAAAAAAGAAACAGTTCCCAGAGGCTGGAGGACAATAAACAGAAGACACAATGAAGCTAAGTGGCAAAAGAACCAAAGATGACAGAGTCATAGAGATACACAGCATGGAAACAATTCACCCATGCTGACCAGATATCCTAAAGTAATCTAGTCCCATTTGCCAGCCTTTGGCCCAAATTCCTCAAAACCCTTCCAGATGTACCCATCTGGATGCCTTTTACGTTATTGTGCCAAACCCCCAGCACATCATCTGGTTGAGGAAAACAAAATTTTACACAGCATTTCAGATTTTTAGAACTTCCATTGGGTGAGCGAATCTCTGACCATGAAACATTGATTCTTTTTTCTTTACTCATTCACAGGTCATGAGTATCACCAACAAAGCTGGCATTTGTTGCTTAATCCCAGTTGCTCTTGAACGGAGAATGGTTAAGTGTCAACCACGTTGGCTGTGGGTCCAGAGTTACATGTAGGCAGGATCAGGAAAGGACAACAGATTTCCTCCCCTAAAGGGCAACTATGAACCAGATTTTTCTGACAACAATGGGTGTTTCTTTTGGGGGGTGGGGATAAGGGAACGTTGAGAGAGAACAGACGAGATGCAGGGCATAGAGAACAAGAAATCCTGAGGACCAGGCTTATGTCATGGGGACTCAAGGTTTCAAATCCCACCACAGCAACTGATGGAATTTAAGATGCAATTCACAATAAATCCAGAATTGAAAATTCATCTTAGTGATGGTGACTATTGACAATAGTAAGCCATCTGGTTCATAAATACCTGTTAGGGAAGAAAATCTGCTATCCTTGCAATGTGGCTGACTCTTAACTATCCTTAGTAATAGCTGAACATGCCATCAGTTCAAGGGGCAGTTAGAGATGGGCAACATGTACTGGGTTTGCCAGCAACACTGACATCCTGTGAAAAAAATAAACAAAAAGAAACAATGATTCATGGACATGGAGAAGGAGGGGAAAGGCAGAGCGAGGGGCCATTACCTCAAAAAAGTAAAGGCAGACCATTTATGGGTAATGTCAGGAAGCACTTCCTCAAACAAAAGGGGAGTGGAAATCTGTCCTCCTCCCAACTTTAAAGACCGGTCATTCGAATGACTAGAGTTTTGGAAATGGAGGTCGAGTTAAGACTGAGAGAAATGGAACAAAAGGAAACTATGGTACGTTAAAATACAGATCACGTCTGCTCTAATTGTAAATGGAACAGGCTTAAGGAGGTCAATGGTCTCCTTCCTGTTACAGTCCATCAAGGGACTGAAGTGCCATCTCCTGTACCTGTGAGAAAGGCTCAAGGATTTTAATGTAAACAGGTGCAGTTACTTACATCAATGTCGAGAATACTGGAATCAAACAGATCCTGCAACAGTCCAGCTCTGCCTTTTCTGATGGGCGCAGGCTGAAAGAGAGAGGCACAGAATCACAGACAGGAATCAAGACTGCTACAAGATGCTGCATATACCCCGTAGTTCTGCATGGAGGGAAATGGCAGGAAGTTGGCAAACACCCTGGGTATGCCAGCCATGACTCAGTGACTCTCATTTCAGACAACTGGGTACATATCAAGGCTCATAGTCCAAATTCCATGCAGAGGGAGGGCAGCACAGCTGCAGGGTCAGTCATTTCACAGGTACCATCACAGTAAGGTAGGGCTAGTCAGTGCCAAGGGAGCGCCATGCCATTGGGAGGGTCAGTGCTAAGGCAACACCAACACTTATCGGAGAATCAGTGCTTAGGGAGCAGCGACACTGCCTTGTCCCACACCCTGCCTCCAGGTCCCTCTGTAGATACTGACCAGACTGATCTCGCTGTTTGCATCAGAATGCTCGCTTGTGGCATCTGATATGATTTCTCCTGTCTCCGCCTCTTCACCATCTTCCTCCATCAGACTGAGCCTGAGAGATAAAACAACAATGTACCCATGAAACTGAATATCCGAGACAATTATACACAGGAGAATAATACTGAAGAGTGCAGTCCCCTTCCTGTGGTTCATTCCCCCCTCATTCCCCCAACTACCATTTAGGCTGCTCTGTTGCTAGAAACAACAGCCCACCTGACCTTCAACTTGACTCCGCCCCTTCACTACTCTAGTTCAGCTGCTCCAGTGCAGGACCAACCCTGTCTCAGAGTCCCAAAGGCCTCCTTACACCCAGTAACACCTCACTGCCCACAGCCCCTCCATCTCTGCCTCAACCCTCCCCACAAAGAAAAACCGAAGACTCCCCCCCCCCAACCAACAGCTCTAGCCTCCAACAGGAATGTATTATCCACTCAGTCAGACTGATACAATGGGAAACCTAAAAGTACAACACAGCTATCCCCGATGCTGGTCACAAGCTTCCTCTGTCCTGGTCTTGCCCTCTAACAGTGAGGGCACACAACCTGACGTCGCACCTTCAAATCTCCATGCTGCCCTGTGACACCAAATGCCCCCTCCACCATCCCATGTCAGAACTGCCTGCCCCGTGACTCTAATCCCCCAGTGATGGAACTGCCCCGTGACACCAATCCCCCCAGTCTCAGTTATCCTGTGACACCACTCCACCGTGTCGGAGCTGCCCCTCTCATGGTGCTGTGCTTTAACACCAGCGCTGCTGTCTCTCTGTTGCCCTACGACACCCCATCTCTTCTCCCAGAGCTGCCAAGCAGCTGGAATGAAACACTGACAGCCAAGTCCACATGCACAAGTCACCGAAACCCAGTCACGTACAGCTGCTGTTTCTTGTGTCGCTGTCGCATTCGATTCTTTTGCTGCCGGTTCTTCTGAACCCTCTCATTCTGCCTCTTATTCTGACTTTGAGACTCAAGCCAGGAGCGACTGGAGAAGGAGAAAAGTAAGAGGACGTTAGATTCCTCACACTGGCAGTCACAGATCATACAAGCACCACACTAGCTTTGGTGAAAAGGGTGCAGATGGAATATTAGTCAACAATAGCAGTGGAAATGCTTCGTTGCCTGTAAGGCACTGTGCTCAGATTGCACCCAACCTACCTTTGTGCAAATTCAGACTCTGACCCCTTCTCCGAATCCTGGTCGTCAGAGCTCTGCAGACTTCCTGTGTCCCACTGGGGTGGTCTCAGGATGGTCGAGGTCAGTATTGGGGTTCTCAGTTTACCGTCTACACGCATACTGCCACCACTCTGCGGCCACACACCATCTGAACTCAGATCTGAAACTGGACACACAAACATGCATGGTCAGTGACACTCAGAGCCTCATTTCAGAGATTCAGGAGCAGCCATGATCCCACACACCCCAGACCACCTTCCCAAATGGGGGTCCAGGTCCTACTCTGCAAACCAGGCCCACAAACACAAAAACCTTGGAGGTGGGTGGAGACTTGGAGCCAGTCAGGAAGATCAATTTATTTATTGTTTTACCAGATGTTGGCAAGGTTAGTGCTTGTTGTCTGTTCTCAATTGCATTTTGAGGCCAGACAAGAGTCTGGTGTGGGTCTGGAGTTACATGCAGGTCAGGCCAGGTAAGGATGGCAGAATCTATTTCCGAAAGAGCATCAGTGAACTATCTGGGCTTTCAAAATCAGATGGAGATTTTCAGAGTCTGAAGAAGGGTCACTGGGCTCGAAACATTGGCTCTTTCTCTCCACAGATGCTGCTGGACCTAACTGAGTTTCTCCAGCACTTTCTGTTTTTGTTTCACGGTTTCAGAGTCACTGTTAGCTTTTAATTCCAGATTTTGTTTGGTGTTACTTATTGAATTTAAATTTCACCAATTGTCAAATTTCACCAAATTTCACCTCCCCAGAACATTAGCCTTGTTGGCTGGACTACTAGTTACTAGATTACAGGGAGCTTTGGAAAGAAGGCAGAAGTCAGTGACATGGAGCCCAAGGGAGTGAACAAAGGTGGATTACAGAAACCTGTGGTGCAGAAGTTAATTTCAGGATGCTGTAATGCCGCCACCCACCCCGACACACAACTTGGAGTGCCCTCTTCTTACCTTCCAGTCTCCTCCTCTTTGCAGACGATGCCGGTGCTTTCTTGCTGCGTGCACTCACTGTCCTGCTGCTGATCACAGACATGGTGTCATCTTCCCCTCGAGCCAGCAGCGAACGACGGTATGAGGTCAGCGGGAGCCAGCCCTGAGCGGTCAGGTTGAGGGTAGCTGGGAATGTCTTGTCCAGGTAGGCGAGGCTGCAATCAGAACAGTAGGTTAGCAGAGTTTCAACATCTCAGCACCAGCACAGATGTGGGGTGACACAGTGGGTCAGTGGTTAGCAACGCTGCCTTACAGCATAAGTGACCAAAAAGAACTGACTGTCTGTGTGGACCTTGCTCATTGTCCCCAAAGTCTGTGTACAGGTTAAGTGGATTAGTCATGCTAAATTTTTCATAGTGTCCAGGGTTGTGCAGGTTAGGTGGATGTGTCATGGGAAGTGCAGGGTTATAGGGATGGGGCCGAATCTGGGTGGGATGCTCTACAGAAACTTGGTGCGAACTTGAAGGGCTAGATGTTCCTGAAAATTGTCTGGGATGTTGCGCTACACTGGAGAGGCTACAAAAATATTATTCCTTCTTCCGCACGCACCTTCACAGACACAAGAATAAATCAACCGTGCACATACAATCCAGGCTCACAATTCTCATAGCCTGTGTTCCCCTGTACAAAGGCCAAAAGCAAGCTAGCCTGCACTTTTGTACACAGGCCCAGGCCCAGTGTACTCTCTCAGCCCATGCTCCCCCACACAGCCTGCACTCATTCACGTAGCCTGAGCTTACTCACACTGCCTTCTTGTCCTGCTGCAGCAGTTTGGTTGAGAATTCACTGACGATGTCGAGGAATGGCAGGTTCTGGGGAGGCAAGTCTAAAGCATTCAGACGATACTGCTGGAAGGCAAATTTTATCCCATCCCTACAAGGGGAAAGGGCAGACCAGAGACGTGAAAAAGTGATCAGAATACAGGTGAATAAATCAGAGCCAAAACACAGGACCTTAAATAAATCAGAGCCAAACTGCAGATGACAAATAAACATACATAACTTTTTTAAAAAAAAAAAAAAATCACAGATGTGGATGTCATTGTTGAGGCCAGAATTTATTGCCCATTCCCAATTGCCCTTCAGAAAGTGGTGATCAGTTAGTTACCCTCTTGAACTGCTACAGAACCTGGGATGTAAATGCAACAATAAAGCTGTTAGGGAGTTGCAGGATTTTGGACCCAGTGATATTTAAGTAATGAGAAATATCCAAGTCAGGATGCTGCATAGTTCAGAGGGGAACTTGCAGATGGTTGTGTTCCCATCCTGCTTTGTCCTTCCAAGTGGCAGAGGTTGGGGTCAGTACAGTGGTGTCGAAAGAGCCTTGGTGTGCTGAGGCAGTGCATCCTCTATATGGTCCATGCTACTGGCACTGTGCATTGGTGGTGGAAGGAGTTAACTTTAAAGTATAGAATGCCAGTCAAGTGGACTGCTTTGTCCTGGATGGTTTTGAGCTTCTTGAGTAATGTTGAAGCCTTACTCATCCAGATACAAGGGGAATATTCTATCACACTTGTGCCTTGTCGATGCTGGACAGGCTTTGTGGAGTCAGAGGGTGAGTTACCCACTGCAGGATTCCCAACCACTGTCCTTAGCATCTCGTTAAAGTGTCACAGTTTATGGAGTTTAGCCAGAAACACTTTTTCTCAATTGATCTCTATTTCTTCTTCAACCCTAGAATTATTTGTGTGGTGTGAATAGGCTGTGACTGCAACATATGTAACGTAGAAAAATAACTGGTAGTTTAAATATCACCCTGCCCCAGACCATAAAATGTTTGCAACCCACCAGATCACATCCTTAGGTGGCATGATGGCTCAGTGGTTAGCACTGATGCCTCAAGGTGCCGGGGACCCAGGTTCAATTCCACCCTCAGGTGACTGTCTGTGTTGAGTTTGCACGTTCTCCCTGTGTCTGCGTGGGTTTCCTCCCACAATCCAAAGATATGCAGGTTGGATGGATTGGCCATACTGAATTGCTCAGTGTCCAGCTATGTGCAGGCTAGGTGGATTAGCCGTGGGAAATGTAGGGTTACAGGGATAGAGTAGGGGGATGGGTCTCAGTGGGCTGTTTTTCAGAGGGTTGGTGTGGAATCGATGGGCAAAACAGCCTCCCTCCACACTGTTGGGATTCTGTGATTCTCGGTCAATGATAGGGATATTTCCTGCAACCATTACAAGTCTGAAAGGTGTGCGTGCTCTCCACACAATACCATCACGACATTCAAAACTTCCATTAGCACCTCAAGACACAGATCCTGCTTCCTAAACCCTTCCCTGCATTCCCCATAACAGTCCAGATCCAAGTCCCGTACTCACAAATGCAGCGAGACAACCGGCTGCCTGCTCTTGATCAGGTCTATCCCGAAGGTCAGTGCAAACCTCCTGCCGAGATCTTTAATGGTACAGAAGCCAATGGAGGACCGGTCAATGTCAGGGCCCTGATCCTGGACTAGTTCATTGAACAACTAAAGGAGGAAGACAACAGTGAGGACAAAGCTGGTAAAATACAACGTGCAAAAGGAATCCTCTTGAGTTCAGATAGGTTACGACATATACTTGGTGATCTTGTCTGGCATTAGAACATACTGAATAGCTCATTGGGTTAAAGGGGATAGTTTCTGAACAGCCTGATCACTTTGACTCACTCACCTGCTGTAAGCTGAGGAGGAGAGTCTTGGCACACTCCACTTTATCAATCAGCCGTGCTTTAGCCAACATCTCCTTGATAATGTCGCCATAATCACCGTAGTACTGTAATGAGGAGGACAGAGTTATAAATATCTGACCTCAGACCAGTGTTCGAAAACTCAGAAAGGGATTCAAGTCAAATTAACCATTACAAACTGTGCTGCTAGCCTGTTTTGAAATCCTGTTTGTCTGCAACCCCCACACGACCTGTAACCTGCTCAGCATCCCCCCACTCCCCCAGACTACGTGTAAGCTGCTCAGCATCATCCACCAGGCTGCCCGTAACCTGTCACTCCAAGAGTGACACCCCTTGTTCGATATCCTATTTCTCCAAATTAAATGCACCCTGCTACCTTCAACCTGTGCACCTACTGACCTCAGACAAAATGTAACTCGACTCCAGAGCCCTACATGCCCTCCCCTTCCCTCTCCATTCTTCCCCCCAAGACTACACAGACCCTTTCCCTCTTATCCCTTAACCTTTACCCACACTAACATATTCAAATCCACACTCTTCTTCCTAGATCTCCAAAATTTCTCTGGGGGACAAACCTTAGTGGCCCAGATGGGAGAAGACAGTACCCACACCCCTCACTCACCAGTTTCCCTTCAAACCAAGACTGATGAGCCCTCTGCCACTTAGGTTGTGGTGAGATGTTTGATCAATCCAAACTGGAAGCCATTGTGGTGGAGGAGCTAGAATCTAAGTCCTGTACAGCATCAGAGGCGGCTTCTCTCCCCTGACTGAACCACCAGTGGAACTCAAACCCCTAATAGTCAGCGCAAGTCAGGACCATCCTTACTTTCATGTAATGCTTGAAGATGTCAGCTGCAGTCCTCAGATCCACCATGTTGTAGATAATGAGTTTACAGAATCCAGCCAGGAAATTCCTTCTCTTGTGCAGCATCTCAATCTTCAACGTCTCATCTTAATTCAAGGAAATCAGGATTAAAATTAACCAGATCCAAAAGAAGTCCCACAACACAATAAAAGCTTTGAGTTGTAGTCAAAACAAACAGCTACTAAGGGAGGCTGTTGGAGCTTACGATAATCTTCCAATCTTCTGTAGACATGAGGGAGGCGCCTGAATATCGATGAGCAAAGGTGACATCCTTATTCAAGAACAGGTACGAGGGGATTCAGAATAATCATGGAGCGGGGGGGAAAATCAATACGGACTTACAGTCATAGAGCTGTACAGCATGGAAACAGACCCTTGGTCCAACTCGTCCATGCCAACCAGATATCCTAAATTAATCTAGTCTCAATTGTCAGCATTTGGTCCATATCCCTCTAAAGCCTTCCTGTTCATATACCCATCCAGATGCCTTTAAATGTTGTAATTGTACCAGCCTTCACCACTTCCTCTGGAAGCCTGGAATGGTTTGAGTTAATTAAGGAGACTTAGCATGGAACTGAAAAAAGACGATTGTGCTCAACTAATCTGATTGAATTTTTGATTGAAGTACAGAAACAAATTGATGTTGAGAATGTGGAGGAGGTTATCTAAAGGGATTTTAAATTTTTTTAAAAATGCTAACGACCACATAAAAAGGATGGTGATGGATTTTAGCAGAAAGGTTAGAGAGAGGCAATACAGAGTTGATGGCACTATTCTAAATAGCGTGCATGGACATGGGGGCATTATACAAATTTATAAAGTTCTAAATAGGTCACAACTAGAACAATGCATCCAGTTTTGGTTGCTACATTTTAGGAAGGTGAGCATCCGAGAGGGTTCTAGGGATAAGGGATTTTAACTTGAAGGTGAGGTTGGAAACATTGGATTTGTTCACCTCCAAGCAAAGAAGTGATTTGATTGCAGGGTACAAGATTCAACATGGTAGCTTCATAGAAAGAAAATCTGCTGGAGTCCCTCACCATCGCCGTCATCCTCCGGTTCCACAAACACATGGTCCATGACGAAACTTAGCAACTCAGACACCAGTGGAAGGTCAGCAGTGAAGACCAGGGGCTGAAGATCGTCGTGACCATCCCTCGTCATCTGTGAGCTGAAGATCACGAGCAGGTCACACAGCAGGATGAAGGACTGTGGCAAAGCAAACAGGCAGATTAACAGCAGAGAGTGTTATCAACCAGGAAATCCTGCCTCTGTATGCAGCTCAAAGCTTTCTTACAATACCCAGAGTGTGATGTTTTGCAATTAATTCCACGGCACTGTCTGTTGGTGTACAGTCATTTTGTTATACTCAGAGAGATCCTATGTGAGCCTCGCCCCAGCACGCAGACCCATTATCAGATTCTCAGACTACTGTCCACTGCCCAGCCCCGAGACTGTACCATCGATCATTCTCAGACCATATGTGTAATCATAAAATAGATCACAGAATCTCTACAGTGTGGAACAAAGCCATTTGGCCGATTGAGACCCCACCAACGCTCTAAAGAGCATCTCACCCAGATCCAACCCACTCTGCAAACCTGCATTTCCCATGGCTAACCCACCTATCCTGTATATCCCCAAACACCATTGGCAATTTAGCATGGCCAATCCACCTAACCTGCACATCTTTGGACTGTGGGAGGAAACTGGAGCACCCAGAGGAAACCCATGCAGACAATTCCACACAGACAGTCGCCCAAGGATGGAATCGACCGCATCCCTGGAGCTTAAGTAGCAGTGCTAACCGCTGAGCCACCATGAAGAAAATAGTTCCACAGCTGTGTGCGTGTACGGAGGAGGAACACGCAAGGTTGGAGTACAACAGTGGGACACAATCAGGGTGCTGATCGATGGGTAGATGGGAATTGGATCTGTCTGTGCATGTATCCCAGTGCATTCTGCTTGCGTTCACTAACCTGCTCTCTCACTCTGGTGCTGACATTGGACAGGCCGTGCTGACACATTGTGAAGACTGTGTTCCGTTGCTTCCTCAGTCTGATGAGCTGCTCCTATGAAAGGCCGCAAGTACACTTTTAGTGATAATAAGCAGGTCATCCGATCCATCACCCACCCAACCCCTTCCTCCACACCTCCCTCCCCAACTCTGCCAGGCTCCAACTCAGCTGATGGTGCCTTGAATGATGTGTTTGTGCAGAGCAGGGGTAATGGTCTGACAAGAGGATCTGTTAAGCAGTGCAACCTGGCTGTATTTGGGAAGCAATTTGATTGGTGTACTCAGATTGCAAAGCTTTTGACAAATTTCTGAGAAATAAAAAGTGACAAAGGGGCACAATTTTAAGGTGAAAGGCAGGAGGTTGAGAGAGGATTTGAGCAAAGTTCTTTTCATCCAGAAGTGATGGCGGTCTGGAAAGCAGGCCTGGAAGTGTAGTTGAGGTGGAAAACCTCCAAAATCTTTAAAAAGTACTCAAAATGTCATACATTCAAGACTATGGGCCTAGTGTCCATAAGCACCCTCACCAACTTTTACAGATGCACCATATAAAGCATACTATCCTGGTGCATAATGACTGGTACAGCATCTGCACTGCCCAGGACCATAAGAAACTACAAAAAATACAGCCCAGACCATCATGGAAACCAAACTCCCATCCGTGGACTCCATCTACACTTCTTGTTGCAGTGGAAAGGCTGCCAACATCAAAGGTCTTTTCCATCCCAGTAATATTCTCTTCAAACCTCTTCCGTCACGTAGAAGATATAGAAGCTTGAACACATGCACCAACAGATTCAAGAACAGCTTCTTCCCTGCTGTAATTAGACTGCTGGTTGGACCTCTCTAATTTCAAATCTAATGTTGATCTTGCTTTTGTGCACCTCCTGTGCAGTCATAACCTTGTATGCCTCGCTCAATGATCTGTATGTTCTTGGGTGTTAAGATCTGCCTATACTGGTCGCAAAACAAAAAACTTTTCACTGTACTTAGGTACATGACAATAAATCAGGTAAAATCAAGTAGCACTGAAAGGTGGGACTAGTGTAGGTTTGGTGTAACTTTGGTGGTACAGACTTAATGGGCCAAAGGACCTCTTCTGTTTCATATGGTTCTATTAACCTAAATGTGACTTCCCTGCCAAAAATACAATGGGAAGCACAAAGCATGATCAACAGATAACACGGATGAACCAAATTATCTGTGAACAAAAGATAATGCACTATGTGCCTTCTTAACCGCTTGCTGAAGCACAATATTAACTTTGTGTTCCATGTACAAGGAAACACAGGTTGCTCTGAACTCAAATATTTCCCAGGCTCTCCCCATTCAAAAAATATTCTGCTTCAGTTTTTCTGACTCAAGTGGATACGTCTGCTTTGCTGCACTGTATTCTATTTGGCATGGTATTGCGTACTGATCGAAGCTATCTCTCAGCTGCCTGTTGTATGCCCTCCTCACTGCTTATCTTTACACCTATCATTGTGTCATCAGTAAACTTCAATACTTTAAGTCAATAATGCAGATTTAACCATCTTGTTTCTTATGGTATGAAGAACAAGAGTAGGAGTAAGTCATTTGGCCCGTCAAGCCTGTTGAACAGGATCATGGCTGATCCGACATTCCTCATATCCTCTTTCCTGTGTTTTCCCCATAATCCTTAAATCTCTGACCGATCAAGAATTTATCTCAGCCTTAAGTATATACAAGCACTCTGCTCCCACAGTTCTCTGCTGCAAGGAGTTCCAAGGACACTCAACCCCCAGAGAAAAGAAATTTTTTTCTCATATATACTGAGATATCTACAATGTTTGCTTTTTGTTTTTATTTAAGACCCCAGTTCTGGACTTAACCAAATCATTTCCAAACTCTATATAGAATTTTATGTATTATGATCATTCTTCCCTCAAAGTCCTTTTACTTCAAGATAATTCCATAATACTTTCATACTGTACAATACTGGATCTAAAACAGATCTTGCCTCTGGCTGGTACCAGAAAAATGTCTCACACTGATTCCTTGAACACATCTTCCACACTTTTATTCCAAATTTGGTTTGCACAGTTTACATAAAGATTAATTGTTAAAGATAACTGTATTACCTCGATCATGTGCATTCCAAATACCCTGAATTATAATCATACTTAAACTCAGCTGTCAGCGGTCCAATGAACAACTCTCCATTATTTCTCTGTCCTTTGCTGTTCCTCAATTCCACCCAAACTGATTCCACATGTTGATTTTCAGAGCTGGGAAGTCTAGTGCCAATATCCCACACTTCATTGTCAGAGCTCTCCCCGCCTCCTCTTCCAATTTGCCCATCCTAATAAAAGCTAAGTATCCGGGACTATTTATTTTACAACTTTGTCATTTTGCAACCATGTCTCTGTAATAGCTATCACACCAAACCAAATTAGTTTTATTTGTGCAGTTTATGTATCTAGGTCGTTCACTTAAGAACCTTGACACCATCCAGGACAAAGCAACCTGATTGAGTGGCACCATAAACGCAAACACTCACTCACTCCACCACCAATCTACGGTAGCAGCAGAATATATCACCTATAAACCGCACTGCAGAAATTCAACAAGGCTCCTTAAACAGCACCTTCCAAGCCCACGGCCGCTACCATCCCGAAGGACAACGGCAGCAGATATGCTGGAACACCACCACCTGCAATTTCCCCTCCAAGCCTTCACCATCCAGACTTGGAAATATTTAACCATTCCTTTAGTGTTGCTATGGACTCCCTCCTCAACAACATTGTGGATCTACCTACACCAAATGAACTACAGCACTTCAAGAAGTCAGCTCACCATCACTTTCAAGGGCACTAGGTATGGGCAATAAATTCTGGCCCAGCCAGCAATGGCCCTATCCCAAAAATGAATTTTAGAAATGCTTTGTGTATTCAGGGATTGAACTTAAACTTGGATGTTTCATTTAGTCACTAAAATCTTTAACTCTGTTTCTTCCTGACCTACTCTGCTATTTATATCCAAAACCCACATCTGCTTGGCATTTCCTTTGCGGCTCTTGGATTTATCTACATATGATTTAAGAGTAGGCCATTCAGCCCCTTGAGTCTGTTCTGCTGTTTGGTAAGATCACAGCTGATTCAATTGCAGTTTCAACTCTCCCTTTTGTGCCTACTCCCTACACACTTTTGACTCTTGTCTGTCAAAAATCTAAGTCTGCCTTAAAAACATTTAATGACCCTACCTCCAAACTTCTCTGGGGAGGAGAATTTCACAGAGCAACCAAAAACTGTCAGAGAAGCCAGGTGACCGTGCAATTGCTCAAGATCACAAACTGCACACACACACAAAAAATTCAGTGTCTGTTTTGCTCTGGGTTCATTATTAGTTATCAGCTTGGTTAAGCTCACATCCTCTTATTTGGATGGGATGGGGAATTGGGGTTGAGTGGCCAGCTGTGGAAGATCATCAAATAGGAGCTGCCATTGTTACCTTGGTTGCTGGATACTCCGAGATGACAGCCAGCCTCCACAGGATGTGAAAGTGAGCACAGAGCAGCGCTTGTACAATGATCTGAGGAGGAAGAGGGGATGAGGGCAAGAATTAACCATACATAACATTTTAAATTCAGCCAACTCAACTATTCACACACAGAGAAAGTAAATGCAGCCTTTCCTCACTAGAGTTTAGAGGAATGCAAGACGGTCTCTGAGATATACATGATTCTGAAAGGGCCAACAAGCTAGATAACAGAAAGATTTTTCCTTAGATAAAGAGATTAGAACAATTGATCATTGCCTCAGGGTAAGGGGTCAGCTGTTTAGGACTGAAGCACAGAATAATTTGTTCAATAAGGGGACAAACAACCTTTGGAATTCTTGACTCCCGAAAGCTGTGGCTGCTCAGTTATTAAATAAATAAATAATGGGAATCAGTTATTTCCTTAAATTTCAAAAGCTGTATGGGATGAGAGATAGCGTGGGAAATGGACGCTCAGTCATGTTGCATACCAGAGCAGGGTAAAGGGGCTGCACGGTCGACAACTGCTCTGAGTTCTCATTCTCCTATAAAACCTGCTCCCACCCCTGCCAAATGGACATATGAAAGCATGCACAGTCCAGTGAGGAACTCTAGGAGGAAGTAGTGGCTCATTAGAAAGATTGAAACTGCATGAGTGGCCTTTTGTAAAGTCAGGCATTTCTCAAAGAGCAGCAATCATGCCTTTGAGGTAGAAGTTCAGGGGATCAAGTCCCACTCAAGAAACGCAGGCAATGATCAGGCTGACACAGTGAAGGTCAGTGTTCTACCTGAGAGTCACCACCAAGGGAGTGACAGTCTGTTGGAAGGTCAGCATGACAGAAGCGCTGGACTGTTAAAGGGCTCGGTGCAGTAGGAACACTTAGACTGGCAGAGTCAGTGCTGAAGGAGCATTGCAATGTTTTCAGATGAAACGACATGTTTGCTCTGTCAGGCTGATGTCAGTATCTTAGCCAATGAACAAATATTAAATGGAATCTTGAACAGATTATCTGATAAATTTTTCATTCCTGCTCATGGAGTCTTGCTGTTTACAAATTGGTGATTGCATTTTCTACATGACCAGGAACTACACTGGCTTTAAAAACACTTTGGGACATTACAAGCCTCTTGTTCAATTTAGTGGTGGCTTTAAACATTCATTTGCCATTAATGGTCCAGCATCGGGTACAACCTGCAAAAAGTCTTTAACATGTGTCTTGGCCCACACTTAAACTTATTTGCCCAATGAACAACAAGCAGCCCATTCGTCACAGAAACCAACAAAGTCACTTGCCGAGAAACCTGACCTCTGACCAGTGACAAAGCTCAACTGCTTCTTCTCCGATTTGTGCCTTCGAACGGTGTTAAGAATCTCCTACACTGTCAACACTGGGAGCTAGCTGGCAAGCAGCTGCTGTACCTGTTCTGGGATCTCTCCTGTGTCAATCCCTCGTTCCAGGACACGACAGCAGTTATCGAATAACTCCCACCTGGTAAGGTCATGGGCACTGCAAAGACAGATGAGAACAGCAGGCTTCACTCAAGCAGTCAACAACACCATTGCCTGTGATATAATAGAATGTCCCAATATCCTCCTATGGGGCCTTATGAAACAAAGTATGATAAAGACGACTCATTCTGAGATAGTGGAGCAGATGACCAGAAGCTTGCTCAAACAGGAAAGTTTTAAGGAGCTTCCGAAAGGTTGTGGGGAGAGGTGGAGAGGTGTAGGGAGAGAATTCTAAAGCTTAGGGTCCAGACAGCTGAAGACACAGCCACCAACAGCGCAACAATTAAATTGAGGGACCTGCAAGAAGCTTTACTTACATGAGCAGAGAAATTGTCGAGGTTGCTGGGTCTGGAGATGTTACATAGATACGAAGGGGGAAATATCATGCAAGGTTTTGAGAACAGAGCAGCAGAATTTGAACATTTCAGTGTTGCTGGACTAGGAACCAGTGTAAGTCAACATAGATAGGGGCGATAGTGCAAGGTAGGAAATAGACTGCAGAGTTTGGGATGATAAACTTCATGGTGTTGGGGATATGGGATCAGATATGACATTAAGGTAGCAAATAGTCTGGCTCAGCCTCAGAAGTTGTAGGGAGAGGGAAATTGTCAGTAGTTAGAGATCAGAATTTGGATCGTTGGTAAAAGATAATGTCTTCAAGTCTTACCAATAATATAACAGGAATGTAGCAGAAAATTTAGTAATAGTGAAACAGTAGAGAGGGGTGATGATAAGGTACCAGCTGTGTTGCCCACATACATATAAAAACGAATGTTATGTTTTAAGATCATGCACTACTTGAGGACCTGACCATATTAGGTATCATCAGAGATAGTCAGTAGCACTACTCCCTGAATACAGAGTTTATAAAGATAACAGATTGCCTTAGACAGGCAAAGTGAAAGATTTTAAAAATTATGCCCCAACTCAATTTTCTCACCACTTTCTTTTAGCACCTAGCAGAATAAGTTCTATCTACACCCCAAAAAAAAAAAAACACTCATTGCCTTAAGGTTACACTGAACCCAATTTGCATTTCCTTTAATCACCATTACGCTGTCCCTACCTCCGCTGTATACTACAGGGTGCAAACTACTGGTCTAATATACCTGCCTGTTGTTTGAGTATCAGCTGTGCTTGTCTGTAATGGAACCACACCTGTGTCAGCACTCTTTCATTCCAGGGGAGGCAGTGGTATGGTGCTAGTGTCACTGGATTAGAAATGCAGAAGCACACGCTAATGCCCTGAGGGATATCGATTCAAATTCCACCATGGTAGTTGGTGAAATTTAAATTCATTAAAAAAATCTGGAATAAAGAGCTGCCCAGATGGCGGTCATGTAACAATTGTTGATTGTTGTAAAAAACCCATCTGGTTCATTAATGTCCTTTAGGGAAAGAAATCTGCCATCCTAACACCTTAAGAATGACTCTAGAGACATGGCATGTGGCTGACTCTTGACTGTCCTTTAGGCATTGCCCACACCACATGAATGAATAAAAACAATTTCTGATGTTACTGGATCCCAGATTTAATTTTAAAGATCTAACGTAGAAGACTTCCTGCATTTATGAACGGCTACTTTATATTGTCCTGCGTTGTGCTCCGACGGCTGAATAGAATCAAGAACAGAACTTATTCGCAACCCAAATAAGTATTTAGAAAAACCTTTGATCCTTAACGGTCTTTGAACACTTCCCACTGCTTTATATCCCCATAGGTCTGCTTGTTTACAACTAAATCCAAGTTAGCATCTTCATATCTGTTCAGTCTTATCAAAAACAATAGAAACCAAGAGAACTGCGGATTCTGTAAATCAAAAGCAAAAACAGAAATTGCTGGAAAAGCTCAGCAGGACTGGCAGCATCTGTGGAGAGAAATCAGAGTTAATGTTTCGGGTCCAGTAACCATTTCTCAGTGTTATTAAAAAACAATCCTAGTTTCTTACGAGATCTCCTATTCAAACTCGATCACGTCACGGTCACTACCCACAAGATGCTCTATTATTATGTTACTCATTAGCTAAGGCTTGTTAATCAGTTGTTGAAAGTGGTTAGTTGTTTTCCTTGTTAATTCTAAAATTTATTCATGAAATATGATCAAGACGATGTGACCAGAACTGCTGAACTTAGCACCTGCTGCCAAGGTGGAGTTACCAGGTTTCTGTGCAAACCCCTAAACAGAAGCAAGGATTGTAAAATTTCTCAATAACAAACACCAGTAATTCAGAGGCCCATATTAATGGTCTGTGGAACAGGGCTTCAAACCCCACCGCGGCATCTGGTGGAATTGAAATTCAAGTTTTAAAAAGATGTTGAAATGAATCATTTGGTCTCAGAAACAGCAACTATGAAGCGGTCATCGATTGTCAAAAACTTCCATCTGACTTACTTATGTCCCTTAGGGAAGGAAACGTGCCATCCTTACCCTACCTGACCTATCCAGTCAGATGTAGGCTCCAAGTAGCTCTCATTCATGTTCTGTACTTATACTTGGGATGGAGGTCCAGGCTGGTCTTACCCAGACAGGAGTGCAACGCAAGCTGGTTACTCCCTAGGGGTGCAAGATCCAGGGTGGTTACACCCCAGAAGGTAGAGGTTCAGGAGGAGTGGGGACCCAGGCTGATTACAACCACATCTCCCTGGTTTCTCCTGGGGATTTGTGTTTCCTCAGACTTAATGCCTCACTTACTTGTAGAGGGCAGTGATTCTCTTCAGTGATGTCGCCACTGTGTACAGGTTATCCTCATCTATCTCTCCAACCTGGAATCATAGAGACAAACATCAGTCACCCTTCAGTGTCCCCGAAAGTTTCCCTACCCTAGCATCTGTGACTCCAATCAGAACACTGTGTCTCCATCACTCACTGTTCCTCATCCTCAGATGTGCTGATCCCACTGTCACTGCACACCACCCCTACATCTGTTACCTCCCCTTCAATGGGAACAATGCGTCCCCGCACCCCACATTGCCCTTCCACTCTAACTCTCACTGCCCACCATCACTCCATGCTGACTGCTCATCAGCCCTACAACCTCGCTCAGTTCCTCCTACCTTCAAAATTTTTAATACTGCTGAAATCCCACCAAATCACTGCAGGGTTCATACCCTGTGAGTCTCATTTTCAACCACAGGTTGCATTTATGTAGCACTGGTTGACAACGTAAATCACACCAAGGTCCAAGATATTGGAACATTATCAACACAACTAGACTGTGAGCAGGAGATATCGAATCAGGTCACTAAAAGTCCGTCCAAGAAGTACATTTTAAACAGTGTCTTAAGGGATAAGGCAAAGGAGGAGAGGTTTAGGGAGGGAATTCCAGCAGCTGAAGGCACAGCTCCTGATTAAACTCGAGAACGCTAAAGAGGTCAGAAGTAGAATAAAGGCCGGAGGAGATTACAGAGCTAGGGTGGGGTTTGAAAACAAGAATGAGAAGTCTAAAATTGACCTATTGTTAGACTTTGCTCCCTCCAGGGGTTAGTGAAGGTTGTGGTTTAGACTGACCTCATGCAGCAGCTCCTCCACGGAGTGAGTGAATATTTCGACCAGAGTGTCAACGATCTGACTGCGAGCAATGTCCACACGATTCCGGATGGTGTATTCCTCATTGCACAAGGTGTAGTATGCTCGGCTACATGCCTCCAGCACGTTCATCTCCGTGTGCTTCTCAACAATGTCCCGGATCTGCTTGAGCAGGAGGTCCAAATACTGGAAAGGCGGGAGAGATTGTTAGCATTGATGGGGAACTAATGGTGCAGAATTGTAGGGGTGTGGTGGGGAAGTCAAACAGCAAGCCTAGTTAGAGAGTACTGTAGCCTCACACCCAACCTTACCTTCTCTAGTCGCCTCGTGCAATAAACGTCCAAATCGAAGAAACCAGGAATCAGTAGCAGATTTGCAACTTTCTCAGCATCTGCAGAGTACTGAAACAAAAATACATACTGCATATCGGTAAACGCTCCTCTGTTCCTACCCACTCAGCTAAAAAGCTGCTATTTCAGCAATGACTCTCGCACCCTCTGGCAATTAGTCTCCCTTATTGCCTCAGTAGAACAATCTACTCTGCACCTCCCTCCTTCAAAAACAAAACCATTCCACCGACTTTAATAAACAGCTTTGGCCCTGATCAAAACCCTTCACATTGTGATAGCCAAAGACTGTACAATGCTTTGTTCCTCTCTTTACCTTGGCCACGACCTGCGCAAAATCGTGCCCCTTCCCCTTACCTTGGCCACGAGTTAGAATCATAGAATTCCTACAGACTGGAAGCAGGCCTTCAAGTCCACACCGACCCTCCGAAGAGCATTCCACACAGATCCCCCACCTACCCTGTCACTGTAATCCTACATTCCCCATGACTAATCCACCGAGCCAACAAATCCCTGGACACAATGGGCAATTTAGCATGGCTAATCTGCCTAACCTGCACATCTTTGGTCTGTGGGAGAAAACTGGACTACCTGGAGGAAACCCATGCAGACATGGGAAGAATGTGTAAACTCCATACAGACGATCATTAGAGGGTGGATTCAAAGCCGGGTCCCGAGCGCTATGCAGTAGCAGTGCTAACCACTGAGCCACCGGACCACCCAAGTTATGCAATGATGACCATAACCCAATACTTACCTTGGCCAGGAGCTGTGGAATGATGACAATTAAATGTTCAGATAGTTTAACCCGGTCGTCCATCTGTTGCTTCTTCTCTTTTACAGTCAGGAGCTGTTTTAAGACAAGACAACTATCAGACCCGAGAATCCAGAATTACAGGACCATTATCCTGACACCTCACCCCATCGGGTCACCTAATTCACAACACACCGTCCCTCACTCTTGGATCACCTAATCTACACCACACAGACATCACTCGGACACTTCTGCATACTTCCTTCCTCCAGCAAGTGTCCCACCTCCAGGATAATGATGTTCTTTGTGGATTCTCCAACTTTCCCAGAGCTCCAACTCAGCAACCATATTCAAATGCAGCAAAACAATATGCAGATCTGGGCTGACAGGTGGCAAGTATTATTCAGACAGCACAGATGCCAGGCAATGGCCTTCTCCAACAAGAGAGGATGTAACTATCACCCCTCGGCATTCACACACACACACAAAAGTGCCCACAACTGCAAATGTGCCTTCCTCAGCTTGAATCCAAGGCACAAGTCAGGGGTGTGACTGTATCATCCTACTCGCCACCACTTGCCAGATGGGTGCAGTTCCAACAACACTCAAGAAACTCAACACCATCCAGGATAAAGCAGTCCACTTGACTGGCACCACATCCACAAATATCCACCCCATCCACCATCGACAGTCAGTAGCAGCAGTGTGTACCATCTACAATGCGCACTGCAGAAATTCAGCAAGGTTCCTTCAACAGTATGCTCCAAACTCCCCACCAGCACCATCTAGAAGAACAAGGGCAGCAGATACATAGGAATACCACCTTCTGCCGATTCCTCTCCAAGCCACTTACCATCCTGAATTGGAAATATCTCAGCATTCCTTCAATACTGGTGGCTCAAAATTTTGAAACTCCCCTGTTGACGACATTATGGGTCTCCCTGTACCAAACGGAGTACAGTGGTTCAAGAGGCAGTAGGGATGGACAATAAATGCTGGCCACATCCCAATGAATGAATAAAACAACAACAAAAAAAAACGAATCCAAACTGTCCCCTTTCCCGTCCCAGGTTCGTAGAGGACACCTGATCTGAGAACATAACATTACCTTTTTCCCAGAATGCCTGCCGATTGGTGGGTGACCCTCCACTGCTTGTCGCATCGAGCACACCATTAGTTCGATCAGAGCACTCTCCTCCTGATCACTGAGTCCTATAACACAGGGGAAGTCTCATCACAGATGCGGGATCCAGCTCCCAATAGAACACAATTGCAATTACATATTAACACAAATCAGCACAGCACCCACTCTCCTTCCTTCCCACCATCCACCACCCGCAACCCACCAATTCAGTAGGCCAAAGTAACCCAGTGGGGCTCAGCACAGCCAGATTCTAACCCAGCCCAGCCATACACAGCTCCAGCATGCCCCACCCTAACCCAGCACAGTCTCACACCGCAGCTTGGTGCGACGCGCGTGACAGAAATCTACCCATAAACATAACTAATAACCAGGAACGTACCGTCCTCACCATCTCCAATCTCCTCTAGGAGCAACTCCGTCATCCCTTCCCAATCCTTCAGGACTGAGCCAGCGTGGTCCCACAGACTGTCCACTAGGTATGCACAGTGCTCATGGAGCTGAGGAGGGAGACAAGTGAAGTGAAGTTAATCAGTTTTCAGAGCAGGAAGAAAGCTACTTGTGTCTCCAGCTTGCAGCATTGTTGAGCAACATCTTTTATGAATTTCAATATTGGTGGCACGTGGACTGGTGGTGGTCTTGTCAGATCAAAAGGCATACTCCTTTTTCATAGGCAGCGCACATACCCTACCTCAGCCAGTCTGCATTTGCAAAACCCAAAACAAAATCTGTTGTTTGATGCAGTGCCACAGCTGTGCAACACTTGCTGAACAATCTTGAGAACTTGCCACTTCAATAACTAGTTTAAGACAGTCAGTCAAGCCAATAACGTAGCTCATTTGTGCTCACTAGAAATGACACAGGGGCCGGTTCTCTGTAAATTAGAGGAACATGTTCAAATCTGTACTTGTTTTGAATTATCCAGAAGCTTGGGGAGCCTATAATTTCCTTCTTTTTTTTTCCCCATGGCAAGGCTGGGGCTCACGAGAGTCAACTTGCTAACCACTAAGCACCCATGTCTCCCTGACCCAAAACCAGGCAGGCCTCCTAGAGCTCCAGATCCTTACGTACCCTATCCCTCCCCAAACATTCTAGACCTCACAGATCATCATATCACTACACCTTGGTAGAGTTACCAAGTCAGCAAACGGAAAGGTGACTATGAGTGACAGGCCTTCCCATCAGCAACACTGCACTGTACCTCACTCTCCAGGAAAAAAGTGAGAACCAATTTAATGAATTCGCCATTGACACTGCGCCTTCCTCGGTCTTTGGCCACAGCCTCCTCTTGTTCTGCGTCATAATGCCTCCGCAACCTAAAGGAAAAAGAGAGACCGGCAGCCAATTACAGCTCAGATGTACAACTGGACTGAGCACAGCTGAAGGCAACCCACACCTATCTTGTATCTGCCATTATCTAGAGACAATGTGAGCCAAACGTGGCCAACTTACCCACTTCTCCCTCACTGTTCCTGGTGCAATGGGTTTCTGAGGTGACCTGATAGTACTTTTTGCAAGGTCACTCTCCCGACGGGCTTTATACTCAATTTGCAATGAGATCACTGGGCAGAAATCTCAGGAGTGGAAGCCTCCCTTTGTACAGGATCATATGAAATAGCAACAGGAGTAGGCCTTTTGACCCATTGAGCCTGCTCCGCCATGTAGTAAGATCATGGCTAAGCTAACTGCGACCAGAGCTCCACGTTTCTGCCTGTATCCCACAACTCAAAACTCCATATAACTTGACCTTGAATATTTTCAATGGTCCAGTCCCCTTTATTTGAGGGAGCGGGCAGGAATTCTAAAGACCAACAAGTTCCTCCTCTCCAACTCAAACCTTTTAGCTTGAAACTCTCCCCTGAGTTAGAGATCCCGTCCCATGCAAAGAAACATCATCTCAGCATCCACCTTGTCTAGCCCCCTTTGAATCGTGTGTTTTAGCATGATCACCTCACATTTTTCTAAATCTAATTTGAGATATTAAAATTGAGTAGACTACAGCATAAAAGAGTCACTAACTACATGCCCAGTAATAAAAACAGCGAGTTTACGAAGAACCGGAATCTGACTTACTTCACATGGACAAACTGCCCAGCAGCCGCCGCAGTGGGACGGTGAGAGGCATACACCAGCGGATAAACACACTCGCACTCCTCATTGGTCAACACATCTTCGGTATTTCTACAGGGGCCACACGAGAAAACAAGCAGCGTTTAAATGACACCTTAAACAGGATATCGCAAGTCACTTTTCCCACTCATTATTTACTTTCAAAAGCATTATCGTTTATTGCAGTGTAGGAACTGAGACAGCCACACTTGTAAGGTCGCAAAATTCCACACATAGGAATGAGATAACAGACAGATCATCTATTATTAGTGCTGTTGGCTGAAGGGGCAGATGCTGTTCAGAACACCAGGGACAGCAACTCTGCCCTTCTTCATAATAATGGCCCAAGGAATCTTTTATCCTACTGACAGGCCAGGTCTCAGGGCCCATACGAGGCAGGCTTACAGGCTCATGTCTCTCAAGTGGGCCTTGAACCTGCAACATCTTGATGGAAGGAAATATCAGAACAACCAAGAGGACAAATGAGAAATCAAATCCCTGAACAATAGTCCTAGAACAAACCCAATGCAAGGATTGAGAATTCAGATGCACTCGTAAAGTCTCCCTCAATAGTACCTTCTAAACCAATGACCTCTACTACTGAGAAGAACAAAGGCAGCAAATGTATGCAAACACCACCACTGGGAAGTTCCCCCACAAACTCACCATTACATTACAACTGCATCACCAAACCTTCATTGTGACTGGATCAATGTCCTGGAACTCTCCCCCTAATAGCAAAATGGAAGTATCTTGACCATTTCACCATGGGTAATCGGGGGGAACGGGGAACAATAAAAAGCTGACTGAGCGGAGATGCTCACATCCAATGAATCAACAGTGGATAAAAAGTACTTACTTCAGAATGAGAGTCAATAGCCTGACTGCTTCCACCGCAACATCATAATCCACATCCAGGACCATGGACACCATTCTGTCCTACACAGACATGAAAAGTACAAGGAGTCAATACAACCGCAGAGCAGCATTTGTTATAGTCAGAGAGCAAGATAGTGCCAGACCCCCTACCAGAGTGTAAGCAGAGCCAGAATGCAACCCAGTACCAGCCACACTATTCACTGGCGAAGGGTATTTGCCATGGCTCATTGGACTTGTCCTGTGCAGCTGCAATTAAGGAAGACATGTACCTTGAATCGGTTGGTGAAGAGCTCCAGTTTCTGAGTGATTTCTTTGCTTTCGTACAGATTCTGGAGAGACTTCAAACATCTCAGCCTCACCTCCCGTTGCTGAAAGAGAGAGGCAGGTCAACTGTTGTTAGGACCAATTGGAAGGGGAGGGTGTGGGAAGGCTCCAACTTTCAACTCAGTCTACATTGATGCTACACTCCTCCCCATGACCCCATACGCCCAGACAGAGAACAGCTCCAGATGCAAGAAAGGCAACATTTTCACAAAAGGAGGAAAGTGTGTGACATAAATGAACCTGCGCTGGAGAACTGCTGCCAATCCAACCCACAGCGCCAAGTCTCTCTGATGTTAGCCCGTCTCTTATGTGGCCGATACCATATATTCTCTGCCCTGCCTCAGTATGTGAATGGCACCCTCCCATCACACTGAGTATAGTGCCACAGCCTTGTACCTTGTGTTTGAGCTGCAGATTTTGATTTATTAGTCATATTGATTGTTGGCCTATACTGGAGTGGCAAAATGGAATTATAAATAATATCAGGGATGATTGTGCTGAATGTTACAATCATTCTGTAACAGTACTGATCAAAGTTCGAGGAGCTGAATGACCTAATCCTGGACAGGCTTGACAAGTTTCATATTGGGTCCGGAAAAACACTTGGGTCTCTGCCCTTTCATCCTTCATCATTTGACCATCATCATAGGAATGCAGTGCCCTGCGCTTGTTTGCTCCAAAATTTCTCTGATCATTTGTACTGATTCCTTCACTTACTCTAAATCCACATCTATCCCCCACCATGCTGTTCCCTCCCCCTACTCAACCCCACTGCTTGCATTAAAGTCAGCCAAGTTGGCGTGACACAGACTAACATTAAAGTTTAAGTTACCCAGTTCTAGGTCTGTGCTGCCCTAACTGAAAGTTCTTCCATCTGGTCCATTTATCTTTTAACAATTGTCCCCTCTTCTGACAACTGAGTAAATGATCAAAATGCGTATTAGGACAGATAAGTAGATGAGCTGCTCAACTTCCTATTTGGAGAATTGACAGTAATATTTAGCTTACAGGCACATTTTGATGAAAATCAATATTTTGATTAAAATATTTAAGAAAAAACTTCTTACACAATGTTGGACTGGAAACACTGACCCTACAATTAAGCCCACTGTAAACTACCGAATGAGCTACCCGGGCTGTGTACAAACTTCTCCCACAAAGCTTTAACAAACCGGACATGCCTTGAAGAGGCAACTCTCACATTAAAAATAACATTGTTGGCACATTTTTTCACTCTAGCCTGCAGAAAAACATCAATGCCGTTCAGAGCTCCTGCCACCGACCACAAAGGTGCCAGTAACAATTGGCTCCCCACGTCTTTCCAGTCAGAGGCAGGAGTTGCTTTTTTTTTTTAAAGCTTGTAAAACTTTGCACAGGGCACCTCAGGGGTCGAGATGTGACTTCTAGTATCTCCACGGTGTGTACTGGGGTCCCAGATTGATCGATCACTCTCTCAAAGGAACATTTACCAACTGCGTCACATTAGGTGGCTCTATGAATCCTGTGGATGAGAGTATACTGCAACAGATTCAGTGAATGGGTGAAAACTGTGAGAGTGGAGGTTAATGTGACAAAGTGTAAGGCCATCTCCTCTGGTCCGAAGAGGAACAGATCAAGGTATTTCCTAATTAAGGAGAATCCTGGAACCGAGGGGATTAAGGGGGTTGTGCACAGAAATCACTGAAGGCAAGGGGATAGTTACAAAAATAACTGAAAAGGACATCGTCCTTATTATGAAAGCAGGGAGGTTATGTTGGAGCTGTATAGGGCTTTGATTAAGCCACAACTAGAGTGCTGTGTGCATTTCCGGTTGACACATTACATGAAGGATCTGATTGCACCGAAGGGGGTACAGAAGAAATTCACCAGGCTGATACCTGGGATTACCTAGTTATGAACAGGTCAGCTCTAGTTGTTTTCTATAGAGCAGAGAAGGCCGAGACAGATCGAGATTTAGGTGTATAAGATTACGAGAGGCATGGACAGAGTGGATGGAAAGCAACTGTCCCCTCAGTTGAAGGGTCAATAACAAAGGAGTACAATTTTAAAGGTGAAAGGCAAGAGGTTTAGAGGGATTTGAAGAATTTTTTTTTTCCCCACACAGAAGGTGGTGGGAATCTGAAACGCGCTGCCTGGCAGGGCAGCTGAAGTGGGAAACCTGGCCAACTTTAAAAAAGTACTTAACATTCAAGGCTATCGGTCATGTCCTAGGCTAGTTTTAGAGCAGGTTTTTCTCGTTGGTGTCATCTACCCTTTAGAAGAACAAGGGCAGCAGATACATGGGGGCACTGTCACCTTCGAGTTCCCTGCCAAACCACACACCATGCGATTTAATAATACGTTGGCCATTCCGTCACTGTCGCTGGGTCAAAATCCGGGAACTCCCTCCCTAACAGCATTATGTCCCCCTAAAGTACATGGACTAGTGTTCTAAGAAGATAGCTCACCTCCATCTTCTCCAGGGCAAATAAGATTGGACAACAAATACAGGAACCCCAATAACCTTTCGCTCCTTCCTTTATCAAGATCTATTCAGCTCTGTCTTTTCAAGATTCAAAACCGTCTTCCACTGCTTTTCAGGGATGAAATTGCCAAAGGTCCATGACTCTGAGAAAAAAAATTTCTCCTCATCTCTGTCTTAAATGGGTGATATCCTTATTTGTAAAGGGTGATCCCTGGTCCTAGATAGTCCCACAAGAGGAAATGCCCTTTCCACATCTGTGTTGCCATCCCTCCAAAATATAAAGGATCTTATCACGTCCACCTACCCTCCAGAATCCCATCACCATCTGCTTCTCAAAGCTTTACTCAGGATGACTGACTAATAGTTACTATTGAATCGCATCAGAGACTGCTTTCTTCCTTCTGCATATCCATTAAACACCATTTTGACCCCTTAAACCTGCCATTGAAGAGTGAGTCTGTGCCACATACAGTCTCTCTGCGAACGCCGACATGGTGCCAATACCTTGTCGTGCAACATCCAGCCGACGTACTTCAGGTAGCTGTCGTTGAGAAATGAGTCGCTGTAACGCTTCATCCACACACCAATCTCCTCCATACAGATAGCGCGGATCTCCGCAATCAAATCCCTACACAGTGAACAAAAGATCAGACTCACCACGACAGACTGACACTCTACATAAACACTTCAGCAAACAAACCCGCAACTGGTGTCCCCTGAAACATGGGCAAGCACTGGTGACGGTGACCCCGGCCGTGGGGCCAGCAATGGCAAGGGACCCCAGAAGGGCACACACCGTTGACAGTAATCCTGACAGACAGGCAAACTCCTGACAGTAACCCGAAGAGTTGTCCCAAATGTTTCTCTCTATCTCAGCATTACCACCAGGACATCACACAAGTGTCTACTTCTGCATCACAGCAGTTACAACTTACCGATATCGGTGGACAAACACTCCCTTGAAGATTGCATTCATCATGTTCTCAATCTCTTCCTGATTTTGTTGGAGCTGCAATGGAACAGAAGTGTTAAGAGTGAAGGGTTGCACTTTGCAGAACATCAGCTAATGGACATGAAGTGTGCAGTTAGCCTGTGTTATTCTGAGACCACACGCCAGCTCCTCAGTTGTTCAACAATGATGGCCAAACAAAATCTCATTTTGGTCAGCCAGGGAATATTGCAATCAATACCAGAGAGTTCCACAGAGGGGGAGACATACTGATGAGGTGACGTACAGCACTGACCACCAGTTCAACACAAGCATATATATTTTTTCATGCCTATTTGCACCCCCTCACCTCCTTGCGTTTCTGCAGCAACATCTCCAGACGGTCATTGGCCCGTTTCCCAGCAGCTTTGTTCCGTTCAGTGTCATACTGACGCTGGATGTTTTCTTGATGGACATTCAGATTCAAAGCCACATCCACCAGCGCAGTCATCAGCTTCATTGCTGCAGTTATAGAAACCAGACATTAGACAGAGCAGAGGACTCTGCACACTGAGAAATCCAGACACCTAACCCCAATCCGAGAGATGCAACTGCTTGACCACTTTTACACCAAAATCCTGCTCAGAAACAGTACAGGCACCAGCAACCCTCTCCCCAGAGAGGCCCAGACGCTGGCTACCCTCCCCGCCAGAGAGACCACCAATACACTGGTCCCTCCCTGAGAATGATCTAGGCATTAGTAATCACTCCCCTCCCCTAGAGGCACAGACATCTACCCACTTGCCATCAGAAAGAACCGGAGACTGGGTTCAGCCCTCAGAAGACCCAGACAGGCAGACACAGACACACACACACACACAGCGCACCACCCCCCACCCGAGATGCAAAGACTGGACTCCTCCCCCAGAGACCCTTATCACCGCCAAACCCCTCCCCGCCCCAGAAAGATCCACACACCGCAACCCCTCCATTCAGAGATGCCAAGACACTGGCCCCCTCCTTGAGCATCAACCTGAACCTGGACCTAGCCCTTTGTCCTGAACAGCCACGGGCACTCCTTCTCACGGAGAGAGACCCCATATACTGGGCCCCTCTCTCAGAGAGCCCCAGACACTGGCACCTATTCCAGAACCTTAAGATGGGGTTCAGCACTTCAATTGAGATTATGGATAGAGAATTATAGCGTTATATTCTCACCAGCCAAAGTGCTGGTGTGTCGGAATGCTCGGACTTGGGAATCAGACAGTCCTGTCAGCAGGGAGATCAGTATATCCACCATATATTCATCGTAGATGACATTGTACTGACACTGACGCACCAACACAGCAATGAATTCACAGAAATTCTGGCGGAACTTCTTCCACATGGGGCCTGCCATCGATAGGGGGTAATCACCACTATCCTGAAATAGACAGAGGGAATCACATTATACTTCTGTTGTACAGTATCTAGACAAAAAGCTGCACTTGCTCATTGTGGGTCCGCGCACGCACGCACACACACACACACACAAAGACATGACATATACGGTAAGAAAGACATGGAAACATACACAGGCGCGTGCACACAACAACTGAGGCACTTGCACACACACTCAAACAGAGACAGAGATAATGAGGCACACAAACATATAAGCACGCATGCACTCCCATCATTACCTAAACACAGCTTACTGTCACTCTGTTGGTGAAACTACTATAAGGTGACAACCAGGTTACGCACAGATCGTGGCTGACTGACTTAATCAATTTCTCACTGCATTGCAACTCGTCAAATCCCCAACCCCACTGTAACCTCAGATCTGATGGGATCGGACTCCCAATTGTACAGGCCATAAGATCCTATTCCTACTAACTCCATTCAGGGAATTTTTGTCACGTACCAAACGGGACCAGTTAAGGTTTTGCACAGTCACTGGGCACATGAGCACAGAGCATTTTCAGATCTGCACTGAATTCATATGGGGCACTCAGAATTTCTAGGAAACAAGAACAAGAAGAGGCCATTCAGCCCCTCCAACCTTTTCTACAATTCAGCGAGATCGCCATGGCTCCAGAGAACTTCATATTCACAGTTGGCAAAAAGAATGGCTGACCTCAATCCTTGTACCCGAGTCATTAATAGACATGATAAACCATTGGAGATTTCAGTTCAGATCCTCGGAGTACAAATAGAGCTACCAGAATTCTCCACTCATACCTCATCAAATTCCTCAGTCATTTTCCGAATGATCTCTGCATTTTGCATCTTGTGGAACATCTGTGAGGTAACAACACCTGGAACAATGGAAAATCATAAAGTGAGGCAGTTTGGTTCAAACGATGCCCCTCAGTGACACTTGCCATACCTAATAGGAACAGGAGGAGGCCATTCAGCCCTTGAGTCTATTCTGCAGGGACAGGAGATTATTCAGTCCCACAAGAGCAACCTCTTAAATTTCAAATTTAATGTTGATCTCGCTCTTTGTGCGCCTTGTCTGCAGTCATATCATTTTAATCCTGGCTCTGTTCTATTACTCCTATGAACTTTGTATGGTATGATCTGCCTGTACTGCATGCAAAATAAAACTTCTCACTGTACCTAGGTACATATGACAATAATAAATCAAAGCAAAGACTGTCAGCAGGAGCAGTAGAGTCATTCACCCGAAGGCCATGACACAGGAAGAGGTCATTCAGTCCCTTGAGTAGGAACAAGATGAGGCAATTGCAGCTCTCTGAGCTGTCGACACAAATAGGAGGAGGCCATTCAAACCCTTGAGCCTGTCACACAGGAGAAGGAGGCAGCTTTCAATCCCTCCAACTTGTTACACAGGAACAAAACCACACAGCCCCTTAAACTGCATCAATCTCTCCCAAATGTTACACCCTCCCCTATCAAAATCCCAGGTGAAGTAATCCCTGTCTCCACTAAATAGCATGCCTGGAATAATTCAACAGTGACACTATATTTTTAATACCCTGTTTTTTTCAGTCACAAGGCTCGAGATCAGTGAAACCACAACCCTCCTTCCCCAAACATCTCACCAACTTGCAACAATTGAACCAAGTTCAGACGGAGATGGGACACACATTCTAAAGCCTTACCGGAACATAATCAGCTCAGACAGACTGAGAAGCTCCCCAGGGGCCCAGCAAGAGCAGTCAAAGGTGCACTATCCAATTCAAGAGCAGTGCCTCTCACTCGCTTCTGAAACCCAGTAGCTTTGAGTACACTTCCACTGGAGTGGCAAATCTGCCACAGTCCTTGGAAAGCCGCTGTCACTCAGGACCAGACGAAGATAGGGTCAGAGACACCACCAGCCTATTTATTGATTCCCTGTGATCGAGTGGCAACCCTGTCCCCCACCATCCTCAAGTATTCAGGGCCCAGACACACAGTAGGGATGCTTGAGGCTGCAAGCCTTGCAGGAGTCAGACCCATTGGGAGAGGATGGGAACCTGTGGGAATGGAGCAGGAGAGGAAGAGTAGAAACTGACTGCTGTATGGCAAGGTCAGCACATGGGAGATAGAGACACAATGACACCCTGCCTTCCAACCCCACCCTCAAATCATTGAAGTCCAGCTCTCCCACACCCTCCAGCCTTGATTCTGATGTCCCCCTTGTACCCCTGTCCAAACGACCAGCATGTTCCATCACATCCAAGATTTGCAAAGTGCCTTTTTGTCAATTTACTTATAGGAGATAGATGCTGCTGGCAAAGCCAACACTTGTTGCCCGTCTCAAATTGTCCTTTGAATAACGTTAGGGTATTTCAGAGGGTAATTAAAAGTCAACCACATTGCTGAGAGTGAGGAATCACACAAAGGCCAGACTGAGTAAAGACAGCAGACGTCCCTTCCTAAAAGGCATTAATGGACTAGATGGGCTTTTATAGCAATTGGTAATGGCTGCCAGTAGGCTAGCTTTTAATTCCAGATTTTTATTAAATTCAAATTTTACCATTTGCCACAATAGGAATCAAACTCATGTCCCCAAAACGTCAGACCGATCACTCTGGAACAGTAGCCGTTCCAGTTTCTTGAGAGGTACGGTAGCACTGCTGCCTCACACCGTCCGGGACCCTGGTTCAATTCCAGCCTTAAGTTACTGCCTGTGTGGAATTTACACATTCTCCCCGTATCTGCCTGGGTTCCCTCCAGTTTCCTCCCACAGTCCAAAGATGTGCAGATATGGATTGGCCATGCTAAATTGTCCCATAATGTCTAGGTATGTGCAGGCTAGGTGACTTGGCCATGGTAAAATGCAGGGTTAAAGGGGCTGGGTGAAATGCTCTTCAGAAGGTCGGTGCAGACTCAATGGGCCAAATGGCCCCTTTCTGCATTGTAGGGATTCTATCAATCATTCTTCTACAACTCTCCCTCCTGCTGTCAGCTGGCAGATGTGGTTTTGCCTGAATCAGCAACAGGAGGATCCTTGCTGCCAAGGAAGGGGGGGGGGATGGAGTAGAGCCCAGCAAGCCAGGGTGTGCACCCCAACCATCAAACAAGAGCAGAGCCAGTTGATCTACGGAAGATGGAGACTTCATGGCATGCTCGACCAGGGCCAAGTCACTCCATCAGTGTCAGCGAGTGGAGCCAGTGGCAGTGACTTGTGCAGCAGAGACAGCACCAGGAAGACAGCCGTCGGAGCTGCAAGGTTATCTGTAGGTTGCACATGCCAGTAGCAGTCGCTGGGACTGTGACCTTTGCATCTTCCAATCTCTCAAAACGAGTCAGATCAGCAGTGGATTAAAGAGACATGGGCTGAGTAATAGTTGGTGTGGGTGAGGCAGTGTGTGGGGAAAAAAAATTAAAAGGTGGGGAATCTAGTAATTGAAAAGTTTTTTTTTAAGAAAGAGGGTGACGAGGTGTAAATTCTTCTCTCAGAGGGACATTCTTTACCAGCAAGCAAAAGAGGCTACATTCACGAATATATTCAAGTTAGACAGATTTTTGATCCCTCAAGTGAGTTGAGGGTTATGGCAGCAGACAATAATATAGAGTCTGATCAAATAGCACGCAGCATCAGCACAAAATGTGGCCTCAATACTTCTCACCTTTACAGCCACAGGAGTGGATGAAGAAGTTGAGCAATTCCAGCAGACCAGTCTCTCTGTCCAGCTTGTAAACCTCGAGCCATTCATCAACCAGTGTCTGTTGGAGGAGTGAACAGTCAGTTACATCAAATGTAAGTGTTGTCACACGCACTGCACTCTCCCCATGACAGAGAGACAGTCTGTTACATCCACAGCAGTGCTAGTGCATGTGGCACCCCACCCTCCAAGACTGACACATGATAAAATCTCACCCCTCACATTAACCTTCTCCCATTATACCAAGAACTGAAACAATGATGATTCGCAGCCCACCCAACCCACAACCAGGCAGCATCAAGTCTTGACCTGCATGGCGCTCTTTGCAAGCTTCACTGCCTCAAACAGGTTGCTGGCTTCTTTCTGTTGTCCTGGAGCAGCTGCTTTCATGCCCGACTTCAGTCCTGCGTTCCTGGAGGACTAGAGAAAAGAGTTCAGAGAACCAACTGTCAAACAGCACCAGTACACTGTTTCACACATTGAGTGCATTTGTTGCAGACAGAGCTTCAGTACCACCCAAATTGTTCAGACAGGGAAGAAATCAGGAATAATAGAACCTGGTGCGTAAGTGGCTGAATTGCAAAACTCTGATAAGGAAGACAGGTGGGAAGGGGTCGTATGTGATGCCTTTAACAGGCCCACATTGCGAGGGAAGGGAGCAACAGTAAGCAGAGTCTCCTTTGCTCTTAGCCCAAACCAGCGGCATTTGCTGTGTTCTGTCGCCAAAAAAACTCCCACTAATTCTTCTATAATCGTGGGACACCCGATATTTACTGAAGCTAAGTTCAAAGCAATGTATAAACTTAGGACCGAATTGGGTAGAGGAAGACGTCAGTCTTCACCTGCCTCAGATACTCACCTGGGCCATTCTTTTTGGCTGCCTGGTGCTCACCGACAGATTACTTGTTTCCTGATCACTGCTCAGGTACATAGAGACATTTTCTTTCCCCACTGTCTGGTTACTCTTTGCCTGTTCTCGCCTTGATCTCGAGAGCTGGAGAACACACCAGCACGAATGTAAGTATACATGGCAGACTGAGATATTCGCAAAAGAATTACGTTCTTTTTGTACCAACGTAAACAAAGCAGTCTTTGACCGAACTCGTCCGTGCTGTTTTTTAAACAATTAATTCAGGGGATATGGGCATCGCTGGCTGAGCTGTGCTGGCATTTGTGGCCTATCTCTAGTTGCTCTGGACAAAGTGTGGTTAGCTGCCTTCTTAAATTGATGCAGTCCAGTTGGTGTAGATACCCCACAGTGCAGCTAGGGATGAAGCCATCCCACACATTCAACATGTTTTTCTTTAATTGATTCACAGGATGAGGGTGTCACTGGCTTTTAGTATTTATTGCCCATCCCTAATTGCCCAGAGGGCAGTTAGGAGTAAACCACATTGCTTTGAACTTGGAGGCCAAACCAGGTAAGGATTTTCCTTCCCTAAGGGATATTAGTGACCAGATTGGTTTCTCCAACAATCGCCAATGGATTCAGTAACCATTAGACTCTTAATTTCCAGATTTGGGTGGCACCGTGCTTAGCACTGCTGCCTCACAGCGCCAGCAACCTGGGTTCGATTCCACCCTCAGGCAACTGTCTGTGTGGAGTTTGCACATTCTCCCCGTGTCTGCGTAGGTTTCCTCCCGGTGCTCCAGTTTCCTCCCAGAGTCCAAAGACGTGCAGGTTAGGGCGGATTGGCCATGCTAAATTGCCCATAATGTTCAGGATGTGTAGATTAGGTCAGTTACAGCGGAATGGGTCTGGGTGGGACGGTCTGAGGCTTGGTGTGGACTTGTTGGGCCAAAAGGGCCCGTTTCCACACTGTAGGAATACTATGATATTTTTAAAACACAGACTCACAGATGTTTACAGCACAGAAGGAAGCCATTTGGCCCATCGTGGCCATTACATACCTTCTTAACTACCTTACCTACCTACCCCGCCACCTTCAGGGATCTGTGGATATGCAAACCAAGATCCCTCTGATCTTCAGTACTTTCCAGGGTCCTATCTTTCATTGTGTAATCCCTGACCTTGCCAGCATCCCCCCAAATGTATTACGTTACTTTTCTGAGCTGAATTCTCTGTGCCATTGCTCTGCTCAGCTGACCTGTCCATTGATATCCTCCCCCAAGCTCGCAGCTATCCTCACTAATTTATCATCCAGCCAATTCTGATGTCATCCATGACCTTCTTGATCATATCCCTTAGAGTTATGTCCAAACCACCATGTACACCACAAACATCAAAAGTCTCAGCACCAAGACCAGCCACTGGAAACAGACTTCCAGTCTCAGAAACATCACTCTACTTCCTGCCTGTCAGCCAATGAATTTGGATTCAACGTGTCACACGTCGTTTCAAAACCTCTGTTGAAGTCCATTAGACCACATGAAGTGCATTACCCTTATCGACACTCCTGGCTACCTCCTCAAAACTAATGATTGAATTTGTCAAACATGGGTGAAAGTTTTAAAAAAAAAGACTCAAAAAGGGCAGGCATGCTGTTGGGTGTGTATGGTAAGCCCCCAAAACAGTCCGGGAGAAATGGAGGGGTGATTAAATATGTTATTAAATTTCAGAGAATTGTAAGAATAATGAGGCAGTACTGGGAAGTTTTAAATGGGATAGTTTTAGTACACTAGGTAGGAAGAGAAAGCCCAATATAGGAGGGAACAGTTCAGGACTTAATGTTCAGGTAAAAGTCCAGGCAGGTGGAAGGTGTATCTGTAGGGGGGCATTTTGGAAATAGTTACCATAACTCAGGATAGTAATGGAAAAGGATAAGGATGGGTTG
The DNA here is from genome assembly GCF_021869965.1 of Rhincodon typus. Classification (NCBI taxonomy): domain Eukaryota; kingdom Metazoa; phylum Chordata; class Chondrichthyes; order Orectolobiformes; family Rhincodontidae; genus Rhincodon; species Rhincodon typus. Next base: position 7,738,078 of record NC_063376.1, read on the forward strand.
GGAATAAAATTTCTAAACTGGCGAACTCTAATTTTACTGGGATGAGATACGACTTGGCCCAAGTGGATTCGGAGCAGCTACTTATAAAACTTTATCAGAGCAGTGGGAGGTATTTAAGAAGGAAATAGTGAGGGTACAGAGCAAATATGTTCCTGTAAGGACACAAGGTGGGACCGAGACTGGCGATCCTGGATGCCAAAAGATAGGAAGGTTAGAATTAAGAAACCCACGCCAGATACTTGGGGCTCAATACGGCAGAGTCCATGAGAAGGATTAAAAGTGCAAGGAGGAAATTGAAAAGGAAGTTAGGAAAGGAAGGAGAGTGCTCGAGAAAGCATGGTGGTATCATTAAGGGAAACACAAAAGGTTTTTTTAAAAATATATAAAGAGCAAGAGAATAACTTGTGAAAGGAGTAGGGACTGTGGAGGTAAATATGGAAAATATGGGCACGGTCCTCAGTGAGTACTCTGTGTTAGCCTTTACGATGGAAAAGGCAACACGGGTATAGACATCAGGGCTATCATCCCTCCTTACTGCTGTAACCGATTCATTTAACCAATATTGCTTCCTTCTATATCCCTCTCTACCTCATCCGAATACCCTTAATCACAAATGTTAAGCTACAAAGACTTTATGAAGGCATACTCCCAGGTGCATTTAGTTCATCTATTTTATTCCTGAGGCTCTCTGCATTAAAATATATTCTATTTAGTCTTGCAAAAATGACTTATATTTCCTCTGCCTTCCATTTACATACTCGCGTTTTAATTTCTCCATAAGATAGTGAAATATGTATTTTTATTTAATGCTTTAAATTGGGGTTTTTGGTTTTTGAGTTAGTAACTCAAACTTAGGTTTTCCGTGTACCTGAACTTAATAATGAATTTATAACTATTTCTGTAGCCATGATGAATTATTTTAAAAAAGAGTTTTTATGGTCAGGTTCGAGAAATAAGCAACTTTTCCCCTTAATGGGGGAATCAATAACCAGGGCAGAGATTAAACAGTAGAAAGTTTAGAGGGGATGTGAGGAAAAATCCTTTCCCCCAGAGGATGGTGGAAATCTGGAACTCACTGCCTGTAAGGGTTAGGAGAGTCAGTAACCCTCATAACATTGAATAAGCATTTAGATGTCCACTTGTGATGCCAAGGCTTACAAACTTGTGGGCCAAGCACTGGAAAATGGGATTAGTATAGTTAAGTACTGTTTTTGGCCAGCACAAACTCAATAGACCAAAGGGATTCTTTCTGTGCTGTAGACCTTAAAGACTCTGGTGTGAGTACTGTACTAGATTGTTGGGTACTATATAAGGTACTGTTTTAAGTACCATACTGGGGTATTCTTTGGGAATGCTTCAAGAGCTGTTGTTTTCCATTTCAATTTATAAACCAGTGTTTAGGTATTAATGGGATTATGCTTTTGCTGTGTTCAAATTTTTCTGAACTCATGTTATAAGAAGATAAATAAAATTAACCAAATTATCTTCATTTCTTTTGTTAATTCCCTAATTTTCCTATTTTGCCCCTTTTTAAAAAGTGGAGTGACGTCTACCTACAAGTTCCCTTCTCAGCCACTCACTCTCCTGACTTGGAAATATATCACCGCTCCTTCAGTATCACTGGGTCAGAATTTTGGGATTCGATCCCCAAAGGCATTGTGGGTCAACCCATAGCACATGGACTGTAGTGATTCAAGAAGGCAGTTCACCACCACCTTCTCTATGGCAACTAGGGACGCAATAGATGCTGGCCAGTCAGCAACACCTACATCCCATGAGTGAATATACAAACAGAAACTAGTTTTATTGTTAAAACAAGGTCTCCAGCATTGTGCACTTCTGTTTCAGCAAGATCACTTTGTTAAACTCACAACAAAACAAAATAGGATATATCAAGCCAAGTTTCAGACTGGGATTTCACTTGTTTTGTAATAACATCAGCTGGAATCATAATACTTCTAAGTCTATGAATCTATAGGACATCTCATTACCAAGAAAAATATTTCCATGTCCAGCCTATCAAATGTTTTCATCAGGTCACCCAGATTAGGAAAAGCAACCCTGTCTATTCAATCTTCCCAGAAGGAAAAAGTTTTTATTTGAGTAAATCATTTTTTAACATTCCACACTGTCTCCACTGTATTATAAAGCCTTAAAAAAAGAAAGAAAATGTTGACATAACCGCTCTGTTTTTTATTTCTATTCCTCTAGAAATGAATCCCACTGCTTTCTTAGAAATATAGAATGGTTGCAAGCACAGGAGATCATTCATTCTTAGATAGTTCCAAGGTTCCTTAGACAACCTCACCATCCCTGAGTGCCCTTCAGAAGGTGGTGGTCAGCTGCCTTTTTCAACCGTTGCAGTCCATTTGGTCTGGGTATACGAACAATGCTGCTAGAGAATTCCAGGATTTTGACACAGCGACAGCGAAGGAGCGGTGATAATGTATCCAAAACAGGATGGTGAGTGGCTTGGAGATGAACTTGCAGGTGTTGATGTTTCCATAAATTTGCTGCCGTCATCCTTCTAAATGGTAGTGCATGGGTTTGGAGGTTGCTGTCTAAGGAAACTTGTATTTCTGCAGAGCATCTTCTAGCGTCTACACTGATGCTAAGTGTTGGTGTTGGAAGAATGAATGTTTGCACATGTGTACCAATCAATTCAGCTCCTTTGTCCTGGATGGTTTCAAGCTTCAGGTGTTACTAGAGCAGGCCTCGAGGGTGATAAACAAGCAGGGATAAAACAGGCAAATGGAATCAATGGGATTCCTGTAGAGAGAGCTGGCATTTATGTGATAAGGTGAACAGCCTCCCTGATTCTGCCGAAGGGGATCAAACTCTTATACCCACCTCCCATCACTGACACTCACCTGCAATGCACTTTTAGACTGAGTGGTGCTCACAGACAGGTTACTGGCCTCCTGATCACTGTCCAACCATGCTGTACCAGCGTCTTTAACCACTTTCTGGTTGCTCTCTGCCAGCACTTGTCTTGATCTCTTGGAGGACTGTCGACACATTGAGAAGACGTGAATATAGCAGCGAATGTTGAAAGCACATCCATGTAAAAGGATGCGATATATGTGCAAAATTAGGTTTGGCTCCGAGGACCTCGAACTCTCCCGTTATGAACCAGAATCACTGTCACAGACTAAATCATCAACAAAAGTAATGGCACAGAGAAAACGAGAATACACATTAAGGGTGCAGGATCATTAGCAAAGATTAGGAGATAGAGAATACAGAAAATGGTTAGGAAGCATCATCTGTAACAGAGATGAGCAACCGGAACAGTGGCAAGGAGAGGGGGAATGTTGTCTCTGACATATTCCTGATAACAGACACCATAATCCAGCTGGAACAATCTGTACAGCATTCGGGGCAAAGTGAACTACTGGAGGGTCATGCCAAGGGAGCGCTGTCCTGCCAGAGGGTTGGTGCTGAGGAGGCATGTCTTGGAAGAGAGTTGGTGTGGAGGGAGTGTCCTCCCATTACAGAGTCTGTGCCAAGGGAGCACTGCCCTCCAGTTGTACAGCGTTGAGGCCTGCTGCCCAGCTGCTATCACTAGCACCCACCTGTGGGGCATCCTTTGCCAGGTTCACTGACTGCTGGACAGGGCTAGGTTTTTGCTGTTTACCAGGATTCCTCTTCTGCAGGGCCACTTTCTTCTCCACTGGTGTATGCCTTGGCCTCTTAGGGGGCTGTAAATACATCAGGACATCAAACAGAATGTTAACACCAGAAATTTCACAAAATGCCTCAGCCAGACACAGCTTACTTATGGAAGAAGGCATCGTCTGTGTTTCAGTTAATTCCATACCTGACTATTCCAATGCACTTCTGACTGGCACCCCAGCTTCCACCGCAAAAGTTCAGCTCACCAAAAATCCTGCAGCCTGCATCCAAACGCGTACTGCATCCTACTCGTCTACCAGCCCTGCACATGCTGACCAAAGATCATAGGCAAATGCCAGACAGAACAAGAACAGCATCTAACCAGGTTTGCAAAAAGTTAGCCCTCTGTAAAAAAGTTTTACACAGTATCTAATTTCATGTCATAACTGCACTGGGAGTGTTTGATGTGGACAGAGTACAAACAGCTTTACTTTCAGCCGTAAATAGTAGCAGGAGCTTTACTTTCAGTTTTAAAAAACAGAGGGAGCTTCACTCTGTATCTAACCTCTTAAATAAGGAGACTAAAACTTTACACAATATTTGAGATGCGGTCTATCCAACGTCCTGTAAAGTTTAAGCAAATAACCTTACTCGTATGTTGAATTCCTCTGGGACTAAAGGATAGCATTCCATTAGCCTTCTCAGTTACTTGCTGTGCCTACACACTGATTTTTGTGATTCACATACTAACACATCTAGATCCCTTTTTGCACCTCTAAAATTCTGCAAGACAGAGCGAGGAATAAAGAAAATTAAAGAGGAAGAGACAGAACAAAAGTCAAAAGTGTTAGGACCATTTTTTTTTTTAGAAAAAGTTTCTTTACTTTGTATTCTGTACCAAAATAGATAAAAGGGCATTTTTAAATGAAAGATTATGGTAAAAGTCACTGCATTTTTAAAAACAAAGTTACTGGAACAGTTCTACCGAAGAGTCACCAAACTCTAACTGTTAACTCTGCTTTCTCTCCACAGACGCAGTCAGACCTGCTGAGTTTCTCCGGTAGTTTCTGCTTTTGTTACTGGCACTCATTGAGAGTTGTATTTACACTGTAGCTTTGCTCATGCAGTGGAGGAAGGGGTCTAAGATGCCACCATACTAGGGGTGTGCTTGCGCAAAGTAAGCTTTTCCCAGAGACAGACTGCTGATTGGTTTGTACAATCAGAACCAGTTTTAGAGGCTAGGAGTCATTGGTATAACAACTCTGACTGGCTCCTGGGCAAGTGAACAGAGAGTACGTGGACAATAACCTCCAAACTGTAGGAAAAGACAAGGTCTCTATCTACAATTAAATAACGAAAGCCTGTCTCCCACCAGTTGCTCTCAGCTATTGCTTCTAACCAGTGACTGAAAGACAGTACAATTATTGTGCCAAACGTCCTGTATCTTCAAACGACTGAAAGAAACTTAAACAGCAAAGTGGACACCTCATCGAACATTGGCATTATTAAACTGTGTTTCCCCAATACCTTTTCATCCACCCATAACGTTAAACATTTGTTAGCTTGTCTGTACCTGTCCACTTGTATAAGTAAGGGTTTAAGGGGATTAGAGTTTCAGCGAGTTGAGCTTTATGTTGATAATTTCTAATTTTGCTTGCCTGTGGTAAGAATTAAGTTCTTTGCAATAAATACTGTCTCCTTGTTCAGTACAGAAGCCTGGCAAGTTAGGCACAAGCTCTGTGCAATTCTATATATTTCTGTTTGAATGCCTGACTGTGTGGATTGAATGTAGTGCATTGTCAAATTGCTTTTGGTGGTTATCTGAAAAGCTTTTAAATTTGATCCCATTTATTTTTGTCATTCTCAGGTCAGACTTCTTAAATCTGTAGGGTCAGAGAAACTTATTACCCAACGATACCAACTCAGAGCTGAAAGCTCCAGCTTTGCGCTGGGCACGATCACTTACTGGGGCCTTGGAAGGAGCAGAGGCCATTTGTTTTCTCCCTTTCTTCAAAGTATCCTCGAAATCACTCCCAGTGTCGGACTCCGATTCACTCGTTATGTTGCTGGGAGAGAATGGAAAGAGAGTTAGAGCTCGAGGAATCGGTGTACAGAGACAGTTCTCTATACTGCAGTTCCAGATAAAGGGCTAGGTAACAGATCACACAGCTTTCAGTGCCCCTGTGCAGAACTCCTTTTCATTTTTTTGTTTTTTTAAAAGTCCCCAAGATTTGGGGACTCAAATACAAGCACTGATGTCCCTCGGGATAACTGACTGGCCAATTGCTCTGCCTTCGGTTAAGACATAGGCAGCTGAAATTTGAACAGCCTTAAGTTTACGGAGGGTAGAATGTGGCAGACCAGTCAGGAATGCGCTGGAATACTTGCAAACAAAGATGACGGCTTCAACAGACGAGCTGAGTCAGGGGTGAAGGTGGGTGATGTTACAGAGGTCAAAATAAGTAGCCTAAGTGATAGCACTGATTAAAGAGGTGGGAAGCTTGGGATCAAATGCGACACCCGAACCTGCAGTTTTATCTTGGGCTATAGTCAGAAAGAGAAATGGAATCAGAAGTGAAGAGAGCTGACAATGACTCGTATCCCAGTTAACTAACCAATGCAGGCTATGGATTTATGTCCATCTGATCTGCTTCTTCAAACGGTGCCATTCACCTGAGCACAGATGGCACCTCAGTTTACCAACAACAATGCTGAACTGCCAAGCAATGTAACGAGGCTGGTCAGGAGCACAACATCCAGAGGTTGGGAATTCACAGTGTGAAAATGAGACACTGTTGCAGGAGGGCACAAGTATATTGCAGACAAATCTTGCACCTCCTCAGGGTGACAGCCACTTACTCCGAGTCTGGGTCATCTCCGATCAATAGCTCTGCCACCTGCTCTCTGCGGAAATACGTTGGGCTCGAAAACCGTGATTCGACACTCCCAGCAACGCTCGCCGGAGACATGCACAACCCCTTCTCAGAGCCGGGGGTGGCTTTCTTCGATCTCAACACCGGCATGACTGCGAAGAGCTGCAAAACGAAGAGAAAGCCAGTCACAGAGAGAGTGAAAAAGGGGTCAAGATCTCTCACATCCGTCACATCCCCTGTCTCCCCATTCACACTCCTCTACTTCCTTCACTGCCCTCTTCCATTCATGCCTACCATGCCCGCACAAAAGCACCCCCCCAACACCTATGACTGGACCCACCCATTCCTAAATTTCTGCATGTCTGCACACCCACCCATTCCTAAATTTCTGCACGTCTGCACACTTCTCTCTGCCTTTCTATCTGTCCTTCCTTCTCTTGCCCTCAGCCAGTCTCTCCACCTGCGCCAAAACCCAGTCAGTCTGTGACTGCTCCCCACGTCTTTCAGTTGCTACCCCCCTCCACCAGTCAGTCTGCCTGCCATACCACTGCCCAACCCCAGTATGTCTGCTTAATACCCTTCCCAGTCAGTCTCTGACTGCCCAATAGCCCCACTAGTCAGTCTGTACACCCCCAGCCAGTCACTGCCTCCGCAACCCCATGTCAGTCTGTCTACACCCACCCCACCGTCACTGTCTGCCACCTGAATCAGTCTGTCTGACCCCAACACAGTATGTCTGCCCTAGTACATCCCCTCAAGTCAGTCTGCCTACTCCCTCAGTCTACCTGTTTATTATTATTCCCTTTATTTTGATCTCACTTGCTGCTTTTTCATCAGCTTTGCTGTTTTACCACCAGTTTCTGGCTATTTTTCCCCAGGTTTTCTTAATTTTACTCCAGTTTCTGGCTGGATTTCTCACAGTTTCTCAATGTTATCCAGATTTCTGGTTGTATTTATTCCAGTCTCATGCTGTATTTCCCCCAGATTCTCTATTTTTACCCAGTTTCTGGCTGTTTTTCCCCTCGGTCTCTCTTTTTAAACCCAGGTTCTGGTTGTGTTTCCCTTGTATTTTTACACCAGCTTCTCGCTGTATTTTGTTCAGTTTCATGCCAGTTTCTCTCACTATTATTTTAACTTTACCCTAGTTTCTGGCTGCACTTACCAGTTTCTCTATTTTTAGCCTCGGGTTCTGTCTGTATTTATCCCAACCTCACGCTGTATTT
>NC_063376.1:7745798-7753623 GCF_021869965.1 Rhincodon typus
TTACCTCAGTTTCTCTCCTTTTGCCACACCCCCGTTCCCTGACAGTATTTCCCTGTTTTTACACCAGTTTCTGGCTGTACTTACCCCAGTTTTCTGCTTTTATTCCTATTTCTCGCCTTATTTGCGTGCCTCCTTCTCCGGTTTGTTTTCGGGAGTTTTCTTCTTTCCCGCGCGCTCGAATTCGGCGCCAATCTGTCGTGTTGACGTCACCGCATTTTAACTATTTCCTCACACATACCCCACCCCACCCCACCCCACCCCCGCCGCCGCCGCCGCCATCTTTGTGACTGGTAACAGCCCTCAGCCTGACTCCCCCGCCTCCGCCATCTTTGTGACTGGCAGAGAAGGAGCAGGAGGAAGGCAGTGCCTGCCTTGGGCAGGGACGTTTTATATCGCCCTTCACAGCCCAACCGGTTTACCTATCCCCTCCCAGACCTTTCAAAATTAAATATTTTATGGCCCACCTAATCAATTTAAACGCATTATCCCACCAGTGTAAAGAGCAATTAAAATTTGACATTAAGAGTATTTACAGCGCTGAAAGATGCCCTTTGGCCCATCATAAGGCATCTATAGAATCCCCACAGTGTGGAAGCAAGCCATTCGGCCCATCGAGTCCTCACCGACCTCCCAAAGAGCATCCCACCCAGACCCACCCCCCACTTTCCCTGTAACCCTGCATTTGCCATGGCTAACACCTAACCTACACTTCCATGGACATTATAGGCAATTTAGCACGGCCAATCCACCTAACTTGCATATCTTTGGACTGTGGGAGGAAACCAGAACACCCGGATAGACACGGGGAGAATGTGCAAACTCCACACTTACAGTTGCCCGATGGCAGAATTGAACCCGAGTCCCTGGTCTTGTGATGTAGAAGTGCTAACCACTGAGCCACCATACCACATCAATCCTATTTCCCAGCACTTGGCCCACAGCTTTGTACGCTACTGCATTTACTCTGGGTAATTTTTCAATCTAGCTCAGTTGGCTGGACAGCTGGTTTGCAGTGCAGAGTGATACCAACAGTGTGCATCCAATTTCCCACACCAGCTAAGGTTCCCATGAAAGACTCTCCTTTTCAACCTCCCCACCTCCCCCTGCTGAAGCATGGTAATCCTCAGGTTAAACCACCACCAGTTGTCTCTCTTTAATTAGAGAGCGGTCCTCCAGTCAGGTAGGATTATGGCAATTTCATCTTTTAAATGTCTTGATGGTTCCTGCCTCTACTACCTTTTAGGCAGTGAGTTTCAGATGCTAATCACCCACTCGGTGAAAACAAATCCCTTCTAAATCTTCCATTTGTTACCTTAAAATTGTGCCCTTCCCCCATCCCTCAGTTATTGTCCTTCTTCCTAGGGGTTTTGCCCTACCTATCCTGTTCTGTCCCTCATAACTTAGTACACCTCAATCGGATCCTCCATCAGGCTCTTCTGGTCTAAGGAAAATAATTCTTGGCCTATCTATTCTTTGTTCATAGCTGAATTGCTCCATCCCAGGCAACATCCTGGTGAATCTCCTCCGCACCTTCTCTAATGCAATCACAAATTTTCTATAATATGGAGACCAAAACTGCACACAGTACTCCAGTTGTGGCCTAACTAACATTACATACAGCTCCTTCATAGCTTTCTTGCTCTTGTATTCAATACTTTGAATATTAGAAGCAAGTATCCCATATATCTTACCCACCTTATCTGCCTGTCCTGCTACCCTCCAGGATCAGTGATTCCTCTGATCCTCTGTACTTAAGAGCCATAGAGATGTACAGCACAGAAACAGACCCTTTGGAGCAACTCGTCCATGCCAACCAGATATCCTAAATTAATCTAGTCCCATTTGCCAGCATTTGGCATATATTCCTCTAAACCCTTTCTAGTCATGTACCCATCCAAATGCCTTTTTAAAGTTATAATTGTACCAGCTTCCACCACTTCCTCTGGCAGCTCATTCCATACATGCACCACCCTCTGCATGAAAAAGTTGCTCCTCAGGTCCCTTTTAAATCTTTCCCATCTCACCTTAAACCTATGCCCTCTAGTTTCAGATTCCCCTACCCTGGGGAAAAGACCTTGGCTATTCATCCCATCCATGCTCTGGATGATTTTATAAACCTCTATAAGGTCACTCCTCAGCCACCGATGCTCCAGGGAAAATAGTCCCAGCCTATTCAGCCTCTCTCTGCAGGTCAAACCCTCAAACTCCAGCAACATCCTTGTAAGTCTTTTCTGCACCCTTTCAAGTTCAACAACACCTTTCCTATAGCAGAGAGACCAGGGTTCTATTGTTAAAAGTGCACTCCTTTGCCTTATTAGTGCTTTGAAATGCACCGCCACATACTTTTCCGGATTAACTAATTTTGCCATTGTTCAGTGCCTTTGACTGGGCCATCTATAACATTCTGTCAATTCCGGTTTTCCTCCTCACTATCTACCACACCAGCAATTATTGTAACATCTACAAACTTACTGATCACACTTCCGACATTCATGTCTCAATCATTAATGTACACAATAAACAGAAAGGGACCCAGCACCGAACGCTGTGGTATGCCACTGGACACAAAAGCAACCCTTGAACATCACCTCTGCTTCCTGCCACAGAATCAATTTTCAATCCAATTTGCCAAATTACCCCAGGTCTCATGGATTCTTAGCTTCTTAAGCAGTCTGCGTGTGAGACCTTGTCAAAATGTTTACAATCCCTACAGTGCAGACACAGGCCAACACCAACTCTCTGAAGAACATCCCACCCAGACTCACGCCTCTATTTGAATTCTATAGTCCTGCATTTCCCACAGCTAATCCATCACTGGACACTATGGGTAATATTAGCATAGTCAATCCACCTAACCTGCACACCTTTGGACTGTGGGAGGAAACCCATGCAGACACAGGGAGAACGTGCAAACTCCACACAGACAGTACCCCCCACTGACCCACCAAGGCTGGGATTGAACCCAGGTCCCTAGCACCGTAAAACAGCAGTGCTAACCACTGAGCCATTATACTGTCTTATTGACCTCCATATAGACTACATCAGCTACACTGACCTCATCGACACACCACCTCAAAAATAAATCAATCAAATTTGTTTGACATGATTTCCCCCTTACAAAGCCATGCTGACTGTCCTTGATTAATTCTTGCCTCTCCAAGTGGAGGTTAATTCTGTCCCTCAGAATTATTTCTAATAGTATCCCTACCAGAGATGTTAGAGTCACTGTCTTGTAGTTTCCTGTTTTACCTCTACCACCTTTCTTGAATAATGGTATTACATTAGCTACCCTTCAGTCCTCTGCCAGTCCCTGCCTGTGACTGGAGACAATTTAAAAATGAATGCCACAGCTTCCCTTGCCTCCCACAGCAGTGTGGGTACATCTATTTTTGTATATTTATTTGTGCAATGCGAGCATCGCTGGCTGGGCCATCACTTATTGTCCGTCCCTAGCTGCCCTCGAGAAGGTGGTGGTGAGCTGCCTTCTTGAATCCCTGAAGTCCACCTGCTGTGGGTTGAGCCACAATACCGTTAGGGATCAATTCCAGCAGTTTTACCCAGTGACAGTGAAATAACAGCAATATATTACCAAGACAGGATGGAGAGTGGCTTGGAGGAGAACTTGACATTGGTGGTGTTCCCATATGTCTGCTGCCCTTGTCCTTCTAGATGGAAATGGTCGTGGGTTTAGAGGGTGCTGTGTGAGGTTAATGTCTTTGGTTAATTATCTCGTCAGGTCCTGGGTATTTATCCACTTTCCAGCCTGCTAAAACTGGTAATACCTGCCATCTCTAAATGCTAATTCATTCAAACATATCACAGTACCCGACCCTGTTATCCACACCTACACCGACCTTCTCCACAGTGAATACAGATGTAAAGTACTCACTTAAACCCTCAATTATGTCTTCCAGTGTCACACAGAGATTGCCACTTTGCTCCCTGATTGGTCCTTCTCTTTAATAAAACAAAGAAATGTCAATGCTGGAGATCTGAAACAAACAAAAACAGAAATTGCTGGAGAAACTCAGCAAGTCTGGCAGCATCTGTGGAGGGAGAAACAGAGTTAAAGTTTCGAGTCCAGTGACCCTCCTGTCCCTGGTTATTCCCTTGCCCTGAATATCGCTGCGAAATGTCTTTGGATTTTCATTAATATCAGCCACCAGTGTTTTCTTCAATGTGCCCTCTTTTCTCTCAAATATTTTAAATCCTTCTGGTTGCCACATTACAGTAAGGATGTGGAGGCTTTGGACGGGGTGCAGAAGAGGTTTACCAGGATGCTGCCTAGATTAGAGGGAATGAGTTATAAGGAGAGGCTACAAGTACTTGGGTTGTTTTCTCTGGAGTGGCAGAGGCTGAGGGGAAAACTGATAGAAGTCTACAAAATTGTGAGATGCTTAGATAGGGTTGACAGTCAAAATCTTTTCCCCAGAGTTGAAATGTCTAATGCTAGGGGGCGTGCATTTAAGGTGAGGGGGGAGGGAGTTCAAAAGAGATATGAGGGGCAACTTTTTTACACAGACAATGTAGGAACGTCCTGCCAGGACTTTTAGATAAGCACATGAATAAGCAAGGAATGGAGGAATAAGGTCCAAGGGCAGGCAGAAGGGATTAGTCTAATTTGGCGTCATGTTCGGTACAACATTGTGGGCCTAAGGGCCCGTTCGTGTGCAGTACTGTTCTATGTTCTAACCCCAGCACTTTCCATACTCCTCTGGGGCATCTGCTGTTTTGAGTTTTCAGTGTCTTTTTTATTCTCATCAAATCCTGTACATCCCTTGACACCAAGGGTTCTCTGCGCTTAGGGTCCCACCTTTTATCTTTATGGGACCATGTTGGTCCTTCAATCTCACGATTCCTCTTTATAATGTCTCCCATGGCACCCACGTGAATTTTCCTGCAAATAACTACTCCTGGTCCTCTTTGGTCTGATCTTATTAAAATCAGCTTTCTGCTGATTCAGAACCTTTATTTCTGGTCCATCACATTTTGTCTTCCTCAGTAAATATCGGGGAAGTTGAAATCCCTACTATTATAACCTTATTATTTTCCCACCTCCCTGAGACATGCTGTACTTTTAGGCTGGAAGTCCCTAACAGGTTCTTTAAGGTCCGATCAAAATAAATACAAGAAGGCACCTACACTTTGATAGAAAGCAAATTGATTAGCTTAATCCAATTTAGGTACAGCACCAGGGATCCAGGTTCGATTCCTGCCTCGGCGACCGTCTGTGTGGAGTTTGCACGTTCTCCCCAAGTCTGCGTGGGTTTCCTCCAGGTGCTCCGGTTTCCTCCCACAGTCCAAAGATGTACAGCGTAGGTGGATTGGCAATGCTAAATTGCCCGTAGTGCGCAGGGATGTTTATGTTGGATGGGTTAGCCATGGGAAATGCAGGGTGTCTGGCTGGGATGCTCTTCAGAGGGTCAGTGTGGACTTGTTGGGCCAAATGGCCTGTTTCCACACTGTAAGGATTCTACGATTCTTCTATGATTCTTCAACGTTTTGTTATCCAGCACCTATGGGACCAGGAGCGTAGCAGTTGATCAAATATTGCAGATAACCAATGTAAAAACACACATGAAGTAACAGAAGCGCAATGCAGGGGGTACAAGCATCATTGTTATACATTATTTATGGCATAAATCCCTTAATTAAAAATGCAACATAGCCTTAAATAAAATGTATCAACAGACAGGCTTCTCACCCTCAACTGACTACTCAGACATCATGGGAAATTTGGGGTATTTGAGGGGAAAGTGATTCGAAATTGAAGTGACTTTTGATATTTCATGTGGCCGTTCAATTGAACAATTATATTTGCATTGAAGTAAATAAATTTTAAAAAAAAACTATAATAAGTGGACAGAATAGGAGTTGGGCAATCATGTCAAGGTTGTACAGGACATTGGGGAGGTCTCTTCTGGAATACTGTGTCCAGTTCTGGTTGCCCAGTTATAGGAAGGAATGTTATTGAGCTGGAGAGGGTTCAGAAGAGATCTACCAGGATGTTGCTGGGTATTGAAGGTTTGAGTTATAAAGGAAGGCTGGTTAGGCTGGGACTTTTTTCACTGGAGCGTAGGAGGTTGACAGGTGATCTTATACAAGTTTATAAAATCATGAGGGGTATAGATAGAGTTAATGTAGGTGTCTTTTCCCTAGGATGGGGAATTTCAAGAGTAGGGGTACATTTTTAAGGTGAGAGGACAGAGATTTAAAAAAGACGAGGGGCAAATTTTTTACACAGAGGGTGATTCACGTGCGGAATGAACTTCCTGAGGTAGTGGTGGATATGGGCACAATTACAACTTTTAAACAACACTTGAAAAAGTACATGAATAAGAAAAGTTCGACCAGAAGGAGGCAGGTGGCATTAGTCTAGTTTGCAATTGTGTTCGGCAGGGACTGGTTGGACCAAAGAGTCTGTTTCCATGCTGTATGACTGTATGAAATGTTCCCCCCATTGTGAAAGGTTCCCCGAGCTGGGAAAATTCCTCAATATTAACACAATTCTGAATCTGAGATTAGATACTGAGTACTTTCCCTCTGTGGTTAGTGGTCACAAACAAGTCCAGGTGTTGCTGCAAAATAGGCTGTTCTTGGGCCAAACAAGGTCATTACCAGCCAAAACAGGCTGCTTTTATACAAAGCTTGTTTTTCATGTGTTTTCCTTCAATTGCTTGTTGCCATCTTCAGTCAATCCTCAATGATCTTGTTTGGAGACACCATTTTTGAGTCTAACACTACACTCGCCGACACATCTGTCTTTTTATCCCTCCCTGACTGTTTGTTGGGCTACAGTATACCCCCAATAATGGCCTCATTTGAGGAACCCTCAAAGATTTCACCCCTCCTACCTGCAGTCATTGATTCCATCATCAATATTGTGTCCCCATCTCCTTTTACAGCCCCGCTGTTTCTTGCCTGAAGTTTCTATACCCCAGAATATTGAGCTGCAAGTCTTGTTCCTCCCTCAAACGTGTCTCTGTCATCGTAATTATATTGCCCTCAATTAATCTGCTTCACCTCCAGGACACCACACTGTAAAATAAATGCCATCTAGCCTTGGCATTCTTGCCCTGTGCCTTAACTTCACTGTTTTCACACTGTCTCCTGGATGCACTTGGTCTTCTACACTTGTCTGTGCAGTCACCCCTACTGTACCTCAAAACTCCGAGACCTCCGATCCTCAGCTTCCAGACCCACAGACTGCAATCAGTGAAGACAAACGACACCTCCTCCACTACAATCCTCAACACTGAGTTCTGAGGAAGGGTCACCAGACCCGAAATGTTAACTCTGATTTCTTCTTCACAGACACTGGCAGACCTGCTGAGCTTTCCCAGCAACTTCTGTTGTTTAATGGGCTGAATGGCCTCATTCTGCTCCTCTATCTTACATGGATTGCAACTCCACGCCCACCTGATGTAACTCCGCCCACACCCATGTTGATCCCTCCCAGAGACAGCAACAGCGCCCACTCACTGAAAGCCCAACCCAGGAGCTGATTGACACCGCCAGCATGAAAGATGGCACCGCAAAAGAACGGAGCCAGCATCAAAGATGGCGGACCAGAGAAGGGGGCAAGCATGCGCAGTGAGGGGGCAACGCGGATGTGACGAAAGAGGAGCTTCTGGAATGATGGAGGCGATTGTCAACGAAACCATTTCAGCGGAAGATTTAGTGGTGAGGGGCGATAGGGAGAGATTGATAGGGAGGGAGAGAGAGACAATACAGACAGACAGGTAGACGGACGGAGAGAAAAGGGGGAAGTGAGACTGAAGGATTGGGGGAGGTGAAGGATTGGGGGGGAGGGAGGCGCAGATCG
>NC_063376.1:7763623-7809184 GCF_021869965.1 Rhincodon typus
GTTCATCCAGCTCTGCACCTTGTTCTCTCGGATCCTCCAGCATCTGCTGTTCCTCCTATTACAGTTCTCCAGCAGATGGCTGACTTCTGCTTTATATCAGTTTACAGTTTATAGTACCAGCACAACTTCCTCGCATTTGTGCTTTGATTCCTCATGAGCAGAGCTCATGCTCCTATTTAATGAACTGTCTTGTTAACCGCTGCTGCCTTCGAAGTTGTTGCACAGATGCTCTAGGATACACTGCTTTTGCGCCCAAATTGAATCTTAAAATTCTCACCCTCCTGTTAAAATCCTAAATCTCCTTATCTCTGGAAACTTCTCCAGCCCTACAATCATCTGTTCCACATAATTGGATGTTGGTCTTATTTTCCCCATCACCAAGGAGTGATCCTGATTTCTGAGTGAAAAACATAGTTTTTTTTTGTGCATGGCTCTGGTCACCACACTACCAGGAGACAGTGGATGCTTTGCAGAGGGTACAGAAAAAGTTTACCAGGATGTTTCCTGCTATGGGGGATATTAGCTATGAAGAAAGGTTGGATAGACTGGGTTTGTTTTCACTGAAACGCAGGAGGTCGATAGATAGATGTTTATAAGGTTGTGAATGGCATGGATAGAGTGAAAAGTATGAGGCTTTTTCCCAGGGTGGAGGGGTCAATTACTAGGGGACACAGGTTCAAGGTATGAGTGGGGTGGGGGGATGGTGGTGAGTTTGCGAGGCAGGTTTTCCACACAAAGGGCGGTGAGTGCCTGGAACGCGCTGCCAGAGGAGGTGGTGGAAGCAGACGCAATAACAGCCTTCAAGAAGCGCCTGGACGAATACATGAATAGGAAGGGAATACAGGGATATGGATCATGTAAATGAAGACAGTTTTAGTATGGAAGAGCCAAATCTGTCGGCTTGGAGGGCTGAAGGGCCTGTTCCCGTGCTGTATTGTTCTTTGTTCATTTCTTTTTGTTCTTTAAACATCAGGTGCTACCAGACTGATTTCTGGGATGGCATGGACTGATGTACAAAGAGAGACTGGATTGGTTAGGTTTATATTCACTGGCATTTAGAACAATGAGGGGTTCTCATAAATACATATGAAATTCTAACAGGACTATACCGGGTCAGCACAGAAAGAAGTTCCTGATGACTGGGGAATCCAGAACCGAGGGCACAGTCTAAGGGTACGGAGTAGGCTGTTTAGGACTAAGATGAAGAGAAACATGTTCATCCAGAGAGTGATGAGGCTGTGGAATTCTCTGTCACAGAAAGTGGTTGAGGCGAAAACATTGAGTGTTTTCAGGAAAGATTTGAGAGACCTGAGGGGCAACCTTTTCACTCAGAGGGTGGTGCATATGTGCAACGAGCTGCCAGAGGAAGTGGTAGAGGCGGGTACAATTACAACGTTTAAAAGGCACTTAGCAGGGGCATGGATAGGAAGGGTTTAGAGAGACTGGGCCAAATGTAGGCAAATGGGACTGAAGGCTGAAGAATCAAAGGGTATGGGGACAAAGTGGGAAAAGGGTCCTGATTCGGATGATCAGCCATGATCATGTTAAATGGTAGAGTAGGTTTTAAAGGCTAAATGACCTACTGCTGCTTCTGTTTTCTCTGTTTCAGTATCAGGATAATGCAGGAAAATGGTGCTGATATGGAAGAGTATCTGTGATCTTGTGCATCACATTGATCTTTTGTGTAGAGGGTACAAGGAATGTCACAGAAATAACTGTCAACCAGGGAATTAAGAGGGAGAATTTCAATCAGGATGGAAGTGGTATTGAACCAGTTTAGGAGCTGTGGCTGACAAGTCCTGGTGAACTTCATCTTAGGGTCTTCAAATAAGTTGTTAGTAAGAGTGTTAACGTGCTGGTTTTTAACTTTTATAAAATTCCCTGAATTCCAGGAAGGTTATGAAAGTAATGCCTTTATTCAAAGGGTGGGGGGGTGAGGGTGAGGGTGAGGAGAGACAGTACAGTGAACTACAAACCACTGGCCTAAACTATTATTGAAAAAAATGTTGGAACCAATTACGAAGGAAGTAATAGCAAAGTTGGAAAACCATCATCTCATTGAACAGCGTTAGCATGGTTTCATGAAAGGGAAGTTGTGTCTATTTTATTCGAGTTTTTTGAGGATGTCTCAACCAGAGTTGAGAGGGGACTCCGATGTGTTGACTTTGGACTTCCAGAAGGCTTTTCATGAGGTGTGTCTTGAGGTTAAGTCATAACAGCCCATGGTGGTGGAGGTAGTGTATTGACGTGAATGGATTGCTGGCTTTTGGGCAGGAGACAGCGAGTGTGTTGGCAACCAGTCACCAGTGGGGTTCCACAGGGATCAGTGCTAGGGCTGCAACTGTTTACAATATGTGTTAATGAGTGGAGAATGGAAACAAATGTACTGCAGCCAAATTTGTAGACAATGCAAAAATAGGTGGAAAGGCAAGCTGCAAGAGGGATACATGCAGTTTACAGGTTAAGCAAGTGGGCAGAATGTTGGCAAATGAAATATAAAGTGGGAAAATGTAAATCTCATTTTGGAAGGGAGAACAAGTAAATCATTATTTAAATGGAGAAAAACTTCAGAAAGCTGTGACACAAAGGAACTTGGGGGGTACTTGTGAACAAAAACACAGAAAGCTAGCACATAGTTACAACAGGTGATCAGGCAGGCAAATGGAATGTTGGCCCTTATTTCAAGGGGGTTGGAGTATGAGAGTAGGGAAGACTTACTGCAACTGTACAAGGTGCTGGTGAGACCACATCTAGAGTACTGTGAGCAGTTTTGTTTCCCTTACTTAAGGAAAGATGCCATTTCATTAGAGGCAATTTGAAGCACTTTCACTTGGATGATCCCCAGCATGGAGAGATTGTCTTTTGAGCAAAAGCTAAACAAGTTGGAACTCTACTCCCTGGAGTTTAGAAGAATGAGATGTCATCTCATTGAACTATATAGAATTCTTAAAGGGCTCAACAGGGTAAATGCTGAGAAGATGCTTCCCCTCATGGGAGAGTCTAGGACCAGAGGGCTTAGCCTGAGAGTAAGGGGGCACCAATTTAAGTCTGAGATGAGGAGGAATAACTTCTCTCAAACTTGTTGGCCTTTGGATCCCCTTCCCACAGAGAACTGCTGGGGCAGAGTCCTTGTATATGTTTGAGGCTGAAATAGATTGAAACATATCTTGATCAGTCGGAGAATCGAGGCTTACAGGGAAAGGGCAGGAAAGTGGATGTGAGGAATGTTGGAACAGCCGTAATTTGATTGAATGACAGAACAGGCTTGAAAGACCGAGTGGCCTACTCCTGTTCCAGTTTCTTGTGGTGAATATCTGTTTCGGGGAAGATGTTAGTAACGATTAATAAAGACATTATAGCAGAACACTGGTTAAACAAAATCAGGGTGATCAAGCAGAGTCAGTATGATTTTGTATTAGAGAAACTTTTACCAACTTACTGGAGTTTATCGAGGAGATAAAGTGATCTGGATAAAGGTGACCAAGTGGATGCACTGTACTTAGATTCTGAGTGTATTGGTTATTGTGGGGAAAATAAGACCTTGTATCTTAGAGTAATGTTGGTATGGAAAGAAGATTGTTTCCTGTTAACCAGCCAGAGAGTAAGCATAGAATGGTCATTTTCTGGTTGGCAAAATTGAAAACAGAGCTCAACTGTTTTTACCATATATAAATTACTTGGATGAAGGGATCAAAGTTATGCTAAATTTGCTGATGACACAAAGAGGTAGGAAAGTAGGTTGCAAAGAGGCCATGTGGAGGCTACAAAGGAATATCGAGAGGTTAACTAAGTAGACAGAGATCTGGAAAAATGGAATATAATGTGGGGAAATGTGAAATTGTTCACATTGGCAGGAGGAACAATTGATCGGGAAGCATGTTATCTAAATGGTGGGAGATTGCAGAGCTCTGCGATCGTAGAATCATACAGTACATGAGGCCCTTCAGCCCATTGAATCTGTACTGTGTTAAGGACCAGACCAAACCCCCTCAATATATTAAAAAGATAGCTTAGATCCAACTATTTTTAATTTAGAGGTAAGTGGAAGGCGTGTGTTCCAGATGCAATTCAATTGGTCAAACTTGACTTTAAGCAAAACACTTTATTTTCACACTACAGTTAAAATATAAACAAAATAAAAATAAAAGAATTGGTTTAACTAACTATTGAAATGCTTAACAAAATAATATATGTTAACTACTACTAATTAACTATTCCAATATAGTAACACCCCATAAGCACAGCCTCGGCAAAGGCAAGTTCAGTAAAACAGATTGTCTCGCATGCAATTCTACCAGCAAGAAGAGAACCCCAGCTTTTAGCTGTAAAAGAGAGAGGAATAAGAGCTTCCACATCCAGCTTCAGAAGCCCAGCAATTGCTGAAAGCTAAAACTAAAAGTCCTGAAACAGAAACAGAAATTGCTGGAAAAGCTCAGCAGGTCTGGCAGCGTCAGTGGAGAGAAATCAGAGTTAATGTTTTGGATCCAGTGACCCTTCCTTCGAGCTAAAAATCCCAGTTCTGTGAGAGCTTGACACCACCCGTCCAGGCTGCTTGTATTCCACTTTTTAAAAAAAACAACTCGAGGCCTCACAAGCTGTTTACTTCGTTGGCTTTGAGCAGATCACTCATCACCTCTGTCTCAACCTTTCTTCATAAATGAACCAGGACATAATGCACTTAAAGCCATATATTGTCACAGCTGCCAAAGCTAAAGTGCCACCACTTTCCAGCACTAGGCCCATAACTCTGAAAGTTATGACGTTTTAAGTACTCATCCCACCTCAGCTACCCTCCCAGGCAGTGCATTCCAGAACCCACCACCCTTTTGCTTTTTAAAAAAAGTTCCTCAAATTCTCATCTAAACCTTTTGCCTTTCACCTTAAAATTATGCCCCTGGTTATTAAACCTTCAACTATTGATGAAGAGCTGTTTTCTATCCACCCTCATAATCTTATACACCTCTATCAGGTTTTCCTTCAATGTTCTTTCCTCTGACGAAAGCAACCTAAGCTTATCCACTTCTCTTCATAGCCAAAGTGCTCCGTCCTAGGCAATATCTTCATGAATCTCCTCTGCGCCTGCTCCAGTGCAATCACGTCCTTCCTACAGAGTGGTGACCAGAACTATGCACGCTGCTGCAGTGATCAAACTAAAATTCTGTTCAGCTCCAATGTAACCTCGTTGTTCTTATAATCTGTGCCTCAACTTATAAAGGCAAGTGTCCGGTATGCCTTTTTAGCTATCCTTTGTAGACAAGCACCCCAAGATTCTTCTGAGGTTCTTCATGCCCTACCATTCATTTGAGTACTCCCTTGTCTTGTTGCAAAGGGATCTGTGTCTTTGAGTGCATAGAATCTCTACAGTGTGTAAGCAGACTATTCAGCCCATCAAGTCCACACTGACCCTCCGAAGATCATCCTGCCCAGACCCTCCCCACTGCACTATCATTGTAACTCTGCTAACCCATGGCTAATCCATCTAGCCTGCACATCTTTTGAACTGTGGGAGGAAACCAGAGCACCGGGAGGAAACCCAGACAGACACGGGAAGAATGTGCAAACACCACACACGGTCACCTGAGGGTGGAATCGAACCTCGATCCCTGGCACTGTGAGGCAACAATGTTAACCACTGACTCACCATGCCGCACCGCGCATGCATCACAAAGGGAAGTATGATGGTACAGCAAGTACTCAGGAAAACCAATAAAATGTTGTAGTTTGAGAGAGAAATTAAACACAAAAATAGGAAGATGATACTTCAGCTATTGGCAGGTAATGTTGCAGCTTTATAGAACCTTAGTATTTTGACGAAGTGACAAAGATGATTGATGAGGGTAGGGCAGTGGATGTTGTCTACATGGACTTCAGTAAGGCCTTTGACAAGGTCCCTCATAGCAGGCTGATACAGAGGTAAAGTCACATGGGGTCAGAGGTGAGCTTGCAAGATGGATAAAAAATTGGCTCGGTCATAGAAGACAGAGGGTAGCAGTGGAAGGGTGCGTCTCTGAATGGAGGGCTGTGACTAGTGGTGTTCCTTGGCGATCAGTGTTGGGAACTTTGCTATTCGTAATATATATATAAATGATTTGGAGGAAAATGTAACTGGTTTGATTAGTAAGTTTGTGGATGACGCAAAAGTTGGTGGATTTGTGGATAGCAATGAAGACTGTTAGAGGTTACAGCAGGATATAGATTGGTTGGTCTTGGGCAGAGAGATGACAGATGGAGTTTAACCTGGAAAAATGTGAGGTAATGCATTTTGGAAGGTCTAATCCTGATGGAAAATATACTGTAAATGGCAGAACTCTTAAGAGTACTGATAGGCAGAGGGATCTGGGTGTACGGGCACACAGATCACTGAAAGTGGCAACACAGGTGGAGAAGGTAGTCAACGAGGTATACGGCATGCTTATCTTCATCGGCTGGGGCATTGTTTAAAAATTTGGCAGGTAATGTTGCAGCTTTATAAAACCTTAGTTAGGTCGCATTTGGAATATTGTGTTCAATTCTGGTCGCCACACTACCAGAAGGATGTGGTGGCTTTGGAGAGGGTACAGAAAAGATTTACCAGGATGTTACCTGGTATGGAGGGCATTAGCTATGAGGAGAGGTTGGAGAAACTTTGGTTGTTATCACTAGAACGACGAAGGTTGAGGTAGATCTGATAGAGGTCTACAAGGTTATGAAGGGCGTGGACCGAGTGGACAGTCAGAAGCTTTTTTCCAGGGTAGAAGAGTCAGTTACTAGGGGGCATAGGTTTAAGGTGCGAGGGGCAAGGTTTAAAGGTGATGTACGAGGCAGGTTTTTTTACAGAGCATGGTGGGTGCCTGGAACTTGTTGACGGGAGAGGTCGTGGAAGCAGATACGATAGTGACTTTGAAAAGGCATCTTGACAAATACGTGAATAGGACGGGAATAGAGGGATACAGTCCCTGGAAAGGTAGAGGGTTTTAGTTGTGACGGGCAGCATGTTGGTGCAGGCTTGGAGGGCCGAAGGGCCTGTTCCTGTGCTGTAATTTTCTTTGTTCTTTATACATTGCAAGACCACATCTGCAGTATTGTATTTAGCAATGGTCCCCTTATTCAAGGGAAGGTATAATTGTATTGGAAGCAGCTCAGAACAGGTTTCCTAGCTGAATACCTGGAATGGGTGTATTATGAGGAAAGGTTTGACAGGCTGGGCTTGTATCTCATTGAGTTTAGAGAGTAGGAGATGACTTGATTAGAAGATATAAGATCCTGAGGGGTCTTGACAGGTTACATGTAGAAAGAAGTTCCTATTGTGGGAAAGTGTAGGACTTGAGGTCACTGTTTAAAACTGATTAGATTAGATTAGATTTGATTTATTGTCATATGTACCTAAGGACAGTGAAAAGTTTTGTTTTGTGTGTAATACAGGCAGATCATACCATATAAAGTGCATTAGGGTAATAGAACAGAGCGAGGAATACAATGTTACGGCTGCAGAGAAGGTGCACGAAGAGAGAGATCAATGTTTAAATGATTCGTCCATTGGAGAGAGGGATGGGAGTTTTTCTCTCTCGGAAATTGAGTGTCTTTGGAACTCTCCCTCATAAGACCGGAGCAGAGTTTTTGAATTTGAGGTGTATAAATTCTTGATCAGCAAGGGGAGGTGAAGACTTACCAGGGGTGGTGTAATCCGATCAGCCATGATCTTATTGAGTGGCAGAGCAGACTTGAAGGGCTGAATGGCCTGCTCCCCATTCACATGGTCTTCACTCTGCCTGCCTGTACTGACCCTGCTATCTTCCGGTCTTCACAGATGGCTTGCTCGGCATGGCGATCGTCGGGGGCGCAATCGTGGGATTGGCTGGAATGGCAGGCCTGATTGGCTTGGCTGTGAGCAAGGGTAAATCGTGACCAATGATGATGAAGATTATGTGTGTGCACAGTCTTGCAGATGTTTAATTATCATCTCAACCTTTAACAATGAAGCCAAATACACAGACTGGCGGCCTGATTTCCTAGTTTCTGTTTGAAGCCTGGATTTGGATGATGATTATTGTGATGCATGTTTCATAGATGACTTTTTCTAATATTCTACCTGTTTTGATTCACTCCTGGAACGTGTGTTCTTGTAGCCTTCAAATTAGACTGGGCTAAATATTGTACATACTGCTTTATAAAATAATAAACACTAGCTAAACATGTAGAATTTGGATAAATGTGTCAGTGTGAGGCCTGATGCTATATATGTCCAAAATTAAACTTGCTCTACGTAGCCCTGGGGGTGTTTAATGTGGGCAGGTACAACATGCGGTTCGATATATGATAAAGCTCTCTCTACTCTTCTAAGCTGAAAGTAAAGCTAACTCAACACTCTCCATCAGATGCTCCTGGGATATATACACCACAGGGTTAGATACAAAGCTCCCTCGATTCTATCCAATCAAACATTCCTAGGACAGGTTGTGGTTGGTTTGTTTGAGGGATATTGTGTACAGGTAGAACTGAGAGAAATGGTGAGAAATAAAAACTGAAAATGCCAGAGAGAGTGGAGCCTGTGTGAAGACAGAAACTGAGCTCGTGTTTCAATTCTGGCATGAAGAGCCGCATTTAGACCCAAAACATTAACACTGTTTCTCTGTCCACAAATGCTGCTAGACCTGAGTTTCTCTAGCACTTTTCCGTTTTTATTTCAGATCTCCATCATCTGGTGAAAAGGTGGGTTACAAGCAAAGGCTGATTGTAATGAGAGAATGGGTATTGGGAAAGTAAATGTGAGGGATGTAAGGTGGGATTGCCAGAGAATGTGTGAAGATGAGGTTGTGGGATCTTTATAGGTTGATGGTGCTGAGGGATATTGACAGAAGATGGGTTTGCTGGACATCTTGAAAAGGGTGTGGGTAAATGCAGAGGAGAATGAGAATTAGCTTTATGGTCACGTACTCATATGAGTACAGTTAAAAGTGTACAAATTGCTGCTTACGGTGCCATCTTAGGTACAGCTTTTTCAGTTACAGTTCTTGGAAGAGTAGAGAAGTAAAAAAGTCCAGCACTGCAGATTTTAAGAATAAATTGTAAGATGGAGGGAAGAAAATAACTGAGGGGGACACATGGTTACGGTGTATAAAATTGAGGAGCATAGACAGCAAGTAACTTTTCTCCTTGGTGGGAGGGATCAATGATCGAGGGAGCATACATTTAAGGTAAAGGGCAGAAGGTTTAAGAGGGCGTGTGAGGAAAATCTTTTTCAGAGGATGGTGGGAATCTGGAACATACTGCCTGTAAGGGTAGTAGAGGCAGAAACCCTAGTAACATTGAAGAAATATTTAGATTTACACTTGTGATGCTAAAGCAAATAAGGCTGTGGACCAAATGCTAGAAAATGGGATCAGTATAATTAGGTGCAGACTTAATGGGCTGAAGGGCCTTTTTCTGTACTGTACACCTCTAGGACTCTGAGGTAGGCAGTGGTGGTTAACTGGGATTGTAGAATGAGAAATCACAGACCCCATCTAGCTTATTGAGTCCATTATGGTTCCCTCGAAAGCAATCCAGCAAGTCCCCTTTCCTTGCCACCCTTCACTTTTGCTTTTGCTTCAGGAGCTTGTCTAACTCCCTTTTCAAAGCCACAATCAAATCTGCCTCCATCATGCTCTCATACTGTTTTCAATCATTTCTTTGTGCAGCCTTTGGTTCTTTTATAAATCACCCTATATCATTGTCCTCTGGTTCCAGATTTTCTGTTAATGTGAACAGTTTCTTTCCCCTGCTCTACTCAGACCTTCATGGTTTTGAATACCTACTAAATCAACCAATCATCTACAAGCACAATTGCTTTATCACCTTCAATACATGTACACATAACTGAAGTTCCTCATCCCTGAAACCATTCTGATAAATTCCATCCGCACCCATTGACAACATGTGACCTGGAAGCAGTATGCTTGTGTTCACTGGTAATTTCTTTAAAATGGCTAGGAAATCTGTTATTCTATAACTGTTATTAAGAATCCTTGTTTGGAAAGGGATTTTAAGAGTGCATCAGTTTATAAATGGCCAAGTTTTAATTTTCTTGGATCCGAAGAAATATTGGTCCTGGTGATCCTTGACTTGAAAGCTGTGTCAACAGGAAGGAACTTATGATCTGGATGCCGTATGACAAGATGCAGAGGAGAATTGGAAGGATGTGGTGATTGCATGGATGTGGGCACAGAAGACTCTGAGAAGTTGCAGCAGAGGAAGAACAGGGAAGGCATAATTTACAGGGAGTGAAGTAAGAGATAAAGCTGAAGACTGCATTACAGCAGAGATTATGATTTGGACATTTTTGCCAAAGCTTCCCAGATCAATTATCAAATTTTCTTTAAATGAGTCAGATAAAGGAGTCTCTGAGGAATCTGTGCCATCAATGCTGTGGTGAACTCAGGAAGTTGTGCACGAGTTTCATTTGGATGATGACCTTGGAAGGAGTGGATCTACTGTTATATGTGACTCAAGGTCCAAATCCATGGAGTGAAAAAAAGTGAGAAATCTGACGCATTTGAATGCTGAGTTAGATTGAAAATGTGCCTTCATATTTGTGGAGGGAATAATGCAAATACTCGTAATCTCGTGAGATAGTGTTTGTTCTGCCTATAATTCTGATTATAATTAACAATTTGTACTGACTTTAAGTAGCCTGTTAATTCTTGTTTGAGTTACACGGATTCTAGTGTTTAAAATAAAAGGTAAGAAAAGTAAAATCTTGCTGACAATTTCTTATTTGGGATCATAGAGTCATAGTCATACAGCATGGAAACCAACTCTGCAACTCGTCCATGCTGACCATGTTCCCAAACTAAACTAGTTCCACCTGCCTGCATTTGGCCCATTCCCTCCAAACTTTTCCTATTATGTACTTATCCAAATGTCTTTTAAAAATTGTAACTGTACCTATGTCCACCACTTCCTCAAAGTTCATTCCACGCACTAACCACTTTGTGTAAAAACAAAACACAGAAAAAATTGTCCGTCATATCCTTTTTAAATGTTTCTCACCTTTAAATATATGCCCCTAGTTTTGAACTCCACCACCCTAGGGAAAGCACCTTAGCTATTCACCTTATCTATGCCCCTTGCGATTTTATAAGCCTCCTACGCTTCAATGAAAAAAGTCCCAGCCTTTTTTTTATAACTTGATCACTCCATTCTTGGCAACATCCTGGTAAATCTTTTCTGAACCCTCTCCATTTTAATAATACCCTTACTATAGCAAGGTAACCAGAACTGGACACAGTATTCCAGAAGAAGCCTCAGCAACATTCTGTACAACCTCATCATGACATCCAAACTCCTATACTCAATGGTCTGAGCAACAAAGGCAAGTGTGCTAAATGCCTTCTTAACTACTCTGGGTCTCCCTGTGATTCAAATTTCAAAGAATTATGTACCTGAACCCCTAGCTGTCTGTTCTACAACACTGCCCAGGGCCCTACCGTTAATTATATAATTCCTGCCCTTGTTTCTTTTACCAAAATACAATACGTTGCATTTATCCAAATTAAACTCCATCTGCCACAACTCAGTCCATTGACACAATTGATCAAGATCTCTTTGTAATCTTAGATAGCCTTCTTCACTGTCCACCACTGATTTTGGCGTCAGTTGCAAATTTACTAACCATGCCTCCTATATACAAACGAAAAGTGGACCCAGTACTGATTCCTGTGGTTGTTTGGTTTAAGGATCCCCCAAAGCAATTAGCTTGTATTTTAGAATAAGTTCATAGTCCCTTGTGTTTGTGTGCTATTTGTAAAACCCTAAAAGCATTTGTCGCCATTTTAAGCATTTTCTCAACCCATGTATCACAATCAAATGAATTGTGCTCAGACTTATCTAGGTTTAATTATTTCTTCACCCCTTTACAGTCGAGTCTTCCATCTTGCTGGCTCGTTCTTCACACCAAAATAAAAAAATTTCGAGCTTCTTTGCATTAACTTTCAACTGCCACGTGTTTGTCCATATCATCGGTCTGTCCGTGTCCTCTTGAAGTCTATCGCCACCCTGCTCACAGTTCACAATGATGCCAAGTTTCGAAGCACCTGCTGTTTTGTAGTTGAACCCCCAAGTCCAAAGCGCTTATGCACATAATAAGCTTAACATCCATCCCATGGGAACCTCACCATAAGCATTGCTTCAGTCTCAGAAACGTCTCACCACCATTCTGTTTCTTCTCCTGTAGCCAATGCATATCCAAATTGCCACAACCCTTGTATTCCATGCCCTTTGCCTTTGATGAGAGACCCTTCAAGCACTATCTGTGTTGCGTGACAAAAATCTATGTGGTCGAGAGGGAAGGTGATAGTACCACATCACTGGACTCATAATATAGAGGTCCAGGCTAATGCTCTTGGGACATGGGTTCAACTTAAAGTGAATTAATAGATCTGTAAAGGGTGGTTTAAAAAAGGCATTTAGCACACTTGCCTTCATTGCACAGTCCCTTCCATGTAACAGTTGAGATATCATGTTGAGGTTTTACAGGACATTGGCGAGGCCTGTTCTGGAGTATAGTGTCCAATTTTGGTTGCCCTGTTATAGTACAGATGATATTAAGCTCGAGAGAGTTCAGAAAACATTTGCCAGGATGTTGCTGGGGTAGAAAGACTTGAGTTATAAAGAATGGCTGGATAGGCCGGAACATTTTTCGCTGGAGCATAGGAGGTTGAGAGGTGACCTTATGGAGGATTATAAAATCATGAGGGGTATGGATAGGGTTAATGGTAGGTGTCTTTGCCTTAGCATGGGGGATTTCAAGACTAGGGGGCATATTTTTAAGGTGAGAAGAGAGAGGTTTGAAAAATACATGAGGGGTAAATTTTTTACACAGAGGGTGGTTCTCGTGTGGAATAAGCTTCCTGATGAAATGGTGAATGTGGACACAATTGCAATGTTTAAAAGACACTTAGATAAGTACGTGAATAGGAAAGTTTTGGAGGGACATGGGCCAGGAGCAGGCAGGTGGGACTAATTTAGTTAGGGATTAGATTTGACATGGACTGGTTGGACCGAAGGGTCTGTTACAATGCTGTCTGACTTTATAATTAAGAGTCTTGATATTGATGACCTTGACAACCACTGTCGATTGTTGTAAAAACCCCATATGAGTCTCACGACTTTCATCTTTACCTAGTCTGGCCTACTGACTCCAGACCCACAGCAATGTGGTTGACTGCCCTGTGCAATGACCAGTCAAGTCCTTCCATTGAAGGCAATCTGGGAAAGGTAATAAACGTTGGCCTTGCCAGTAACTTCTAGGAAAGATTTTAAAAAATTCGATTTTCTGGGTCACAGCACTTCAAATCCAATGCCAGTAAGAATGTTTCCAATTGCACCTCAACCATGAAGCTGCTGTGGTAAGTCTTAAGCATTTGTTTAAAACTGTTGAGGTTTCGAGCTCCACTGTTCTTTCACACAGTTAACTCCAGACCTCATCACTCTCTGGTTGCAAATGCGACACTTCAACTCCCCCCCTCCCCAAATGGAACAAAGATTTGCCAGACTGATTCATGGGGTGGTGGGACTGACATACGAAGAGAGACTGGATCAATTAGGACTATATTTATTCATCGATTCATAACACACAGGAGCGCCCTTTGGCCCATCGAATCTGCACTGATACAACTACCACTACAAATGTGCTAATCCCATTTTCCTGCTCTTGTCCTGTATCATTGAATGTTATATTATCTGAAGTGCTCACCCCAAATATGTTTTAAAGGTCGTAAGGTTTCCCGCCTCCACTACCTTCCCAGGCAGTGCATTCCAGATTCCCACTATCCACTGAGTGAAAGTTTTTTTTTTCCTCCCAAATCCCCTCTGAGTCTACTGCCCCTTACTCTAAAACTATGCCCTCTTTTACTGTGAGAACCTCATAGAAACCTATAAAATTTTAACAGGATTAGACAGAATAGATCAGGAAAGGTGTTCCTGATGTTTAGGGAGTCTAGAACCAGGGGGTCACAGTTAAAGGGTATGGGGGAGGCCACTTGGGACTGAGATGAGGGGAATTTCTGCACCCAGAGTGATAAGTCTCTGCCACAGAAAGCAGTAGAGGCCAAAACGTTGAATATTTTCAAGAATGAGTTGGTTAAAGTTCTTGTGACTAAAGGTGTCAAAGGGTTTAAGCAAGAAAGCAAGAATAGGGTACTGAGTTGGATCATTAGCCATGATCCTATTGGATGGTAGAGCAGGTTTGAAGGGCTGAATGGCCCACTCCTGCTCCGATGTTTAATGCTTTCACAACATATTTTAAATCTAATCTGCTTACTGACCTCTGCAAAGGAAATAGGATCTTCCTAACTACTCTATGTGGGCTCCCTTCATGACTTTGCTGAAATTAAACCTGCCCTCATCCTCTGTGCCAAAGGAAACAACCTCAGCCGATCCAGTCTTAGAATTCAAAATTCTCCAGTCCATGCAACATCCTTGGAAATCGCCTTCATACCCTGTCCTGTGCTAACTGATGCTATTTGCTGCCCAGAACTGTACTCAAGGCTCCAGCTACATTATACAGTTCTACCATCTTAGAGTCATACACCACAGAAAATGACCCTCAGGTCCAAATTGTCCATGCCAACCAAGTTTCTCAAACTAAAAGATAAAAAGGACTGCTGATGTTGGAGTCAGAGTCAGCACAGTGTGGAGCTGGAGGAACACAGTAGGTCAGGGAGCATCAGAGAAGCAGGAAAGTCGACAATTCGTATGATGCGAGCATACTGTTGGCTCCTTTTGGGCTTTCTTGTTTTGTCATACGCCCTTCATATTCCAGATTTGTCTGCAGGTATCAGCTTTGAATTGTTACAAATGCTGCCGTCATGATGGGTGGCCTCAGGTCATCCCGCCTGGAAATGAAGTCTGCTCTGAAATCTGTTGTTATGGACAAGACCAAACCCCCTCAAGGAGATAGCTTAGACCTTAACTTTTTTTATTTTAAAAGCAAGTGTAAGGCATTGTGTTCCATTTGCAATTTGATTAGTCAAACTACTAGATTTGAAGCAAAACACACTTTATTCATAGGCTATAGTCAAAATAAGTTAGAATAACTTAACTCTATTGGAAAACTTAACAGAATAATAGATTATTTTACTTCTAAATAGTAACTGTTCCAATGTAGCAACACACCCTTGGCAAAAAAACAAGTTCAGAAAAATAGATTGTTTCACTGGCAATTCTCCAGTCCAGCAGGGGAAAAAAAAACATCAAGAGAAAACTCAGAGAGCGAGAGTAGCAGGGAGAGATGTACTGCAGCTTCCAAACCCAGCTTCAAGACTCCAGAAACTAAAACTCTTGGTTCTGTGGGAGCTTGACCACCCATTCAGGCCGCTTCTATTGTTCCAACTTGAAAAAAACACCCAAGACCTCACAAGCTGTTTACTTTAATGGGTCCAAATAGATAGCTTGGTACCTCTCGAGACATTGATTACTTTTCTCTTGTAGTTTTGGGTCTTTCTTGGTGCGAGGTAGATCGAGCAAGTTGAATCAACACCCCCTCCCCCGCCCCGCCCCGCCCCGCCCCGCCCCGCCCCACCCTAATCAAATGATACAGTCATCACTTAAATCATTCATTTCTGAGGCAGAGAGGTCCAGAATTGCACAACCCTCTGAGAGTGAAGAATCTCCCCCTTAGCTCTTTTGTAAAAGGAGGACCCTTAAGTTTAAAACAACGTCCTTTAGTTCTGGACTTATAAGAAGAAGCATCCTTTTCATGTCCAACTTTCAGCATGTCATAAACGTCAATCAGATCAGCCCTGAACTCCAGTGGAAATGAGCTCAGTCTGTCCAATCCTACAAGGCAACCTGTTCATTCCAGATACAAATCTAGTAAACCTCCTCTGAACTGCTTCCAATGCATTTATGGCCTTCCTTAAATAAGGAGCCCAAAACTACTCTCGGTATTTGAGATGTGGTTTCACTGATGCCCTGTACAACTGGAGAATAGCGTCCTTGGTTTTATGTTCAATTCGTAATAAAGGATGACATCCTATTAGCCTTCTTCATTGTGAGCTGTCAACATACTAATCTTTTGTGACTCATGCAGTAAAGCACCCAGACCCCTCTGCACCTTGAAATTCTGTAGCCATTCTCCAGTTAAGTAATTCTCTCCTTTTGATTTCTCCTGCCAAAGTGAATTATTTCACATTTTCCCATATTAGACTCCATTTGCCAAGTATTTGCCTAATCACTTAATCTATTTACATCCATTTACATCCATCTACATCCTTCACAACATACTTCACTACCTATCTTTGTGTCTCTGCAAATTTAGCCACCATCCCTTAGGCCCCCCTCCTTTCTGTTACTGAAGTTGAAGACCCTGCGCTACCCTCTGCAGGACTACACTAGTTACATCCTATCTGTCTGCAAGAGCACATTATGCATACTCTCCATTTTTCTGCTAGCCGACTGATCTTCAATCCACGAGGCTCATACTTTGCACAATAATGTTCTACATGGAGCAGCCAGGAGGTCAGTTACTGCAGAATTTCCAACCTCTGACCTGTTGTAGCCACACATTATTCATACGATGAGTGAAGGGGTTAATGTGCAAAGTTACAATAAATGCATGAGGTTGCACACATTGTTTAGACTTGCTAAACTTTCAGGAATGACTTAGGACTGACAGACGAATTAGGTTAGAGATTACCAGTTGCTGCTGTAAGGGCAAGAGTGGTGATATAGGGGCAATAATTTTGTTGATGAAAACAGCCAGCTAATCAACTTGTTTAGAGATGTTGCTGTACACTTCTGGAAGCCCTTGGGATTTGAACTCAGGCTTAAAGGTAAAGACACTGCCACTGCCCCATTAGAACTCCAATTATGACAGATACAGGGTTAAATGAACTAGGGCAATACTTTTTATTTAATAAATGAAAATTCCTGTTGGGAAAGAGATCTGAAAGAAGGAAATGGAAAGCTCATTTGGTCAGGGCATGTAGGAGACAGTGCTTTTAGGTATGAGGAAGAGATGGAGGAACAAAGGTTTATTTTATGTAG
Source organism: Rhincodon typus (assembly GCF_021869965.1). Classification (NCBI taxonomy): domain Eukaryota; kingdom Metazoa; phylum Chordata; class Chondrichthyes; order Orectolobiformes; family Rhincodontidae; genus Rhincodon; species Rhincodon typus. Next base: position 7,780,628 of record NC_063376.1, read on the forward strand.
ATTTGGAGCTGAAAGTTTAAGCAAGAACATATGATCCATGATGTAATTGTTGTCCATGAAATAATGTGACACAAATGTCGTCAATCGTTGAGATGCCTCTTGAAGGGCACTTTCCCCTCTGTGCACCTTGTCTACCCAGGGTTGACCAATAAACTGCTGCTTAAGTCGCTTTAAAGCACATTGAAAGAAAGGCATGGGAGCCTGAGACAATATTTTTGAGTCCAAACCACTAATATCAGAAAATTTTCCCTTGTCAGTACTTTGTTAGATCCTGCTTTGGACGTGTTGGATGCCTTGACTCCTACGATTCCCAGTGCCAGTACTTTGGCAGGGTCCATTGACTGTAAAGCAGCTTGGGACCCTTAAAAGGCAAGTCTGTCCGCTATGCTCTGAAAATCCTGCAAGGGCTGATTGATTGGGTGGGGCAGCTTGTGGCACGGGATCATGTGATGCAGCTGGAGCTTGAGTGTGTCGAGTGGCTTTAGATACTCCATAACAATGAGTAAGTGAGAGGGTGGGATTGAGGTGTACAGTGAGAGGGAGCGATTGGAGGATATGGTTGGAGGGACAGATTGAGAGATACTGTTGGAGGGAGAGATTGAGGGATACAGTTAAAGGAAGGGATTGAAGGATACAATTGGAGGGACGAAATGAGGGACACGGTGAGAAGGAGGGAGAGAGGGATATGGAGGGAGCGAATAACACGGTCAACAGAAGTGAATGTCAAATACAGTGACACAGTGGGAAGATCGTGGTTCGGAGCTGTGGGGTGGTGTCAGTGCTGAGGGTCACTTGCTGACACTTTTATTTGTTTTTTGATGATCGCACCCTATCTTTATTATCAGATGAGATGAGCTGTATTTTCCAGAAATGGTTACAGCCTCATATCCAATATCATAAACACAGAGAGTCATAAAGATGCAATCTTCTATCTCTTTAATCAGTACTTGACATTAGTTTGAACTTGATCAATTAATTTTTCTCAAGGTAACAATCTGGAGGGCAAAGGATCTGCTTCAGGTGCCTGCCAGGCTAAACCCCAGCAGATGATATTCTAGGTGGTACCACACATAATCTGATCTATGACAGAAGGAGATGAGCTCAATGCTCTCAATCACCATCTTCACTGCAGGCAAAGTGAGGGATCTCATGGTCAAATGTTGGCAGATAGCCAGAATACAATTGAAGTCACAGGTAGCCAGTCCCTACCCCTCTCTCACTCCACCCCTGATAATCAAACATGGCTCAATTGATTTGTGGTTAATATAAGGTGAGTTGAGACCTTCGCGAGAAAGGGAAGGGCTGCAAAATATATTTGCACTGCTCCAGCTGCATCACATGATCCCGTGCCACGAGCTGCCCCACCCAATCAATCAATCAATCAATCAGCCCTTGCAGGATTTTCAGAGCATAGAGGACAGACTTGCCTTTTAAGGGTCCCAAGCTGCTTTACAGTCAATGGACCCTGCCAAAGTACTGGCACTGGGAATCGTAGGAGTCAAGGCATCCAACACGTCCAAAGCAGGATCTAACAAAGTACTGACAAGGGAAAATTTTCTGATATTAGTGGTTTGGACTCAAAAATATTGTCTCAGGCTCCCATGCCTTTCTTTCAATGTGACTATTTCATCTGAATGAACAGCAACTAAAACAGTAAAGCACCTCCTCAGTACTGACTTTCTGATAGTACAGCACTTCCTTAGCCCTGAACCTCCAACAGTGCAGTACACCTCTACTGATCTCTGATGGCACAGCGCTTCCTCAGATCTGACACTCCCACACTGCAGTATTCCCTCGGTACTGACTCTCCGACAGTGCAGAACTCTCTCAATACTGACCCTCTGACAGTGTAGCACTCCCTCAGTGTTGTTCCTCTGACAGTGTAGCACTCCCACAGTGCTGTTCCTCTGACAGTGTAGCACTCTCTCAGTACTCACTGTCCGACAGTACAGCATTCTATTAGCACTGACCCTCTGACAGTGCGGCACTTCCTCAGCACTGACCCTCCGACAGTGCAGCACTCCCTCAGCACTGACCCTCCGACAGTGCAGCACTCCCTCAGCACTGACCATCCAACAGTGTGGCACTCCTTCAGCACTGACCCTCCAACAGTGCGGCGCTCCCTCAGCACTGACCCTCTGACAGTGTGGCACTCCCTCAGCGCTGACCCTGCAACAGTGTGGTACGCCCTCAGCACTGAACCTCCGACAGTGCGGCAGTTCCTCAGTAATGACTCTGTGACAGAGTGGCGCTCCCTCAGCACTGACCCTCTGATAGTGCTGCGCTCCCTCAGCACTAATCTTGCAACAGTGCAACACTCCCTCACCACCGACCCTGCGACAGTGTGGCACTCCCTCGGTATTGAACCTATGACAATGTGGCACTCCTTCAGCACTGACCCTATTACAGTGCAGTCTCCCTCAGCGATAACCCTCTGTCCATGCGGCACTCCCTCAGTACTGACCCTGCGACAGTGCGGCGCTCCTTCAGCACTGACCCTCTGTCCAAGCAGCTCTCCCTTGGTGCTGACCCTACGACAAGTGGGCTGTTATTGAGAGTAGCCTGAGATGTGGCGTGATCAGATGAGCCATGGTCTTATTGGATTCTGGAGCAAGCTTGGGGAGCTGTGGCCTACTCCTGTAATTAATCTGTATGTTAGTATGTATATTGGTAAAATCCCTAATTTCCTTTAGGGCAGGAAATCTTCTGTCCTTACCCTCTCTGGCTCTTTCTTCTGAAGCTACTGAGCAAGCCACTTAGTTCGTGGGCAATTGGGGATGGATAAAAAATGATGGCCTCGCCAGCAATGCCTACATCCAATGAAAGACTAAAACGGGAAATTAAAACTCCTTTGGGACCTCCCATGTCTCCAGTATCTCCAATGGACTGACATCCTTCAGCCCTGGTACCATTCTGATACATCGTTGCAGTATCTTGACTTCCTTCCTGAGGTTTGGTGCTTAGGACCTTAAAAAGATCCCCTACTGAGCCGGAGACTCTGTGACTCTTAAGTGTTCGTGCCAACAAAGCTGAGCGGCCTTAGCAGGAGCACAGAAACAGGAGAAGGCCGTTCAATAAGCTCATGACTGATCTGTGGCCTACGCAAATATGGATTACAAATGCAATGATCACTTCTGTTAAGGATTAGCAAGGCCATTGAAAGGAATCACAAGTCCTCAGCTTCACAGGCACAAGAATCAAATGCATTCCAGATTCCCACCACCCTCGGAGTGAAGACATTCTTTTCCCAAATCCCCTCTAACAATACCCTCTCGTGATTGAGCCCTCAACCAAGGGGAACAACAGCTCTCTATTCACCTTGCCCTTACCCCTCGTAATCTTATACACCTCAATCATGCACCCCCCCTCTCAGTCTTCTCTGCTCTAAAGAAAACAAACCTATCTAGTCTCTCCTTATAGCTCAAATTCTCCGTCCTAGGCAACATCCTGGTGATCCCCCTCTGTACCCCCTCCAGTGCTATCACACCCTTCCTGTAGGGAGGTGACCAGAACTGCACACAGTGCTCCATCGATGGCCTGACCAACGCTCTGTACAACTCCAACAGTGCCTCCTCGCTGTTATACTCTACGCCATGACTGATGAAAGCAAGTGTCCCGTATGCCTTCTCAACTGTCCAGTTCACGTGCTCTGCCAACTTCTGGGAATCTGCGAATAATTACCCCAGGATGCTAAGATTTGCCAGCAGATTGAGATTGAAAATGAAGATGTGGTGCATACAACCCCACGGGTACCATCATTGGGAAGGGATGAGTAACGCCCAGAGGGCCCAAATACTATCAAGAAGAAACAGCCTGGTTCAGACATCCAGCATACTACAAGAAAGAAGCAAAAAACTGAAAGAACTGCAGATGCTGTAAATCAGAAACAAAAACAGAAATTGCTGGAAAAGCTAAGCAGGTCTGGCAGCATCTGTGAAGAAAAAGAGACAAACTTTTTCTATAAATAAACTGACTTTTTCCCAGCCACCATCAGTTCTGAGGAAGGGTCATCGGACCTGAAATGTAGTACAAGAAAGAAATTGCCTGGAAAGGAAATCTCAGAGACTAAAAGTATTCCAGACGAATGGGACGTTAAGCCCTCATGCTGTCAGGAACAGAATCAAAGAGTCTTCACCTGAAAGGGCCAACAAATCTTCCAAGTCCAAAGAGCACACATTCGGAGAGAATAGCGAAGCCTCTGGGTCACCTGGACTTGTAACGTTAGAGACTTGGGGCAAGGTGGAGTCGTGTTAAATACAATTAGATAAACGTATAATGCTAATCATGCAAAAAGAGGGTGGAGGTTGGATAAAGGTGTGAGGGTCATTTTTTAATTCGTTCATGGGATGTAGGTATTGCTGGCATTTATTGCATGTCCCTAGTTGCCCCTTGAGAAGGTGGTGGTGAGCTGTCTTCTTGGACCCACAGTGTCTTTAGGGAGGGATTCTGACCCAGTGACATTGAAGGAATGGTGCTATATTTCCAAGTCAGGATCCTGAGTGGCTCGGAGCAGAACTTGCAAGGGCTTGACGTTCCCATGTATCTGCTGCCCTCGTCCTTCCAGATGGAAGTGGTCGTGTGTTTGGAAGGTGCTGTCTGGGGATCTTTGGTGAATTGCTGCAGTGCATCTTGTAGATGGTACACACTGCTGCTACTGAGCATCGGTGGTGGAGGGAGCGGATACTTGTGGATGTGGTGCCACTCAAGTGGGGGCTGCTTTGTCCTGGATGGTGTTGAGCTTCTTGAGTGTTGTTGGAGCTGCACCCATCCAGGCAAGTGGGGAGTATTCCCTCACACTCCTGCCTTGTGTACTGCAGATGATGGCTTTGGAGAGTCAAGAGCTGAGTTGCACGTTGCAGTATTCCTAGTCTCTGACCTTTCCTGGTAGCTACTGTATTAAATGGCGAGTCCAGTTCATTTTCTGGTCAATGGTAGCCCCTGGGCTGTTAATGGTGGAGGGACTCAATGATGGTACAAGCGTGGAACTGCACTTCACCATCACTTTCTTCAGGACAATTAGGAATGAGCAAAAAATGCTGGCATGGCCATTGGCTTCCACATTCTCATGGATGAAAGTTAAAAAAAAATTCTCATGATTAGAAAGCTGACATTTCGGGTCGAGACCCTTCTTCTGAAGAAACGTCAGCTTTCCTGCTCCTCTCATGCTGCTTGGCCTGCTGTGTTCATCCAACTCTACACCGTTTTATCTCGGATTCTCCAGCATCGGCAGTTCCTACTATCTCTGTAACATATTCTCATGAATGTTATCTTTTGACGATTGAATTTTGCCTGACTCCTATTATTAAATTTTATCACTCTGGACATGCTTTTATTTAAGTTTTATGACCTTAATTAATTAAACAGCATTGCTACACTTAGTGAACCTTGAAACTGTACTCTGAGCCCCCACTGCCCCTCCACCCCACCTCAACATCAATTTTTTGCAGATTATAGGATTTCCTAATCTTTCCATCCAAACTGTTCCATTCATCTGTATTGAAATTAATTTGCCAATAACCATTCCAGAAGTCCATTGATGTTGTCCTTTTCTGTCCTGTCTGCTGACTAGGACCCGTAGTCATGGTTTCATGATCGATTTTTGCAATTCTCAACTGTATTTTTATGTGCATGTTGTGCAACAGTGGGCACAGCACTGATATCTGTGGAATTTCACTTTCTGTCCTTTTGTCAAGCTCAGTAACTTCCGTGGGCCCCTTCTCTCTGTTTTCTGTTCTGACTACAGTGTGTTATCCATTCAACTATTTGACCCCTTGACTCCCAATAACCTGGCCTTATTCATGAGTTTGCACTCATCCCAAGACTTTACGGAAGATCTTTTACAAATGCAAGTTATTTAAGAGAAGAGAAAAAAGAATCCACACAACGACTGCGTGTCTCAAAGTACTTCACGCTGTTTGGGATATAGGAAATGTGGTAACTAATATATACACAGCAAGCTCCCACAAACTGTAACATGGTATTGCATTTTGGTACAACAAACAAATGGAGGTCTTATACAATTAATGGTGGGGGCTCAGGTAGTGTTGTAGAACAGCGGGACATAGGGGTGCAGGTACATAATTCTTTGAAGTTTACATCACATATAAACAGGGTGGTTAAAAAGGCATTTGGTATGCTTGCCTTCATCGTTCAGTCCTTTGAGTATAGGAGTTGGGAAATCATATAGAGGTTATACAGGACATTGGTGAGGCCTCTTCTGGAATACTGTGTGCAGCTATGGTTGTCCAGTTTTAGGAAAGAAATTATTAAGCTGGAAAGGGTTCAGAAGAGATTGACCAGGATGTTGCCCGGTATGGAAGGTTTGAGTTATAGAGAAAGGCTGGATAAGCAGGGATTTTTATCACTGGAGTTTAGGAGGTTGAGAGGCAACCTGATAGGAGTTTTTAAAATAATGAGGGGTATAGATAGAATTGATGGTAGTTGTCTTTTCCTTAGGATGGTAGATTTTGAGACTGGGGGCACATTTTTTAAGGTGAGAGGAGTGAGATTTAAAAAGACATAAGTGGCGAATGTTTTACACAGAGGGTGGTTCGCACATGGAATGAACTTCCTGAGAAATTGGTGGATGTGGGTACAATTACAACATTTAAAAGACATTTGGATACAGACATGAAAAGGAAAAGTTTTGAGGGATATGGGCCAGGAGCAGGCAGGTGGGAGTAGTTTAGTTTGGAATTATGGTCGGCATGGACTGATTGGACCGAAGGGTCTGTTTCCATGCTGTGTGACTCCATCACTCTGTGACACCAGAGGGGCAGTGGGTTACTGTTCACTTAGACAGCAATTTACAAGAATGGTTCCAGGGATGACAAACTTCAGTGATGAGTTTAGGTCGAAGAAGCTGGGACTGTTCTCTCTTGAGAGAAGAAGGCTGAGAGGAGATTTTAAAGAGCTTTTCAAAATCACGAGCAGCCTGGACAGAGTAAATAGACTGTAGCTGTCCCTACTCGTAAAAGAAACAAGAACAAGTGGGGCATAGGTTTAAAATAGATGAAGCAAAGGTGATGTGAGGTAAAAACCTTTTCACACAGTGAGTAGTTAGAGTATGGAATGCACTGCCTAGAAATGTGGTGGAACAAGGTTCAACTGAAGCATTCAGGAGGGATATTAGACGGTTATTTGGATAGTGATGTGTGCAGCGAGATGGTAAAAAAGCAGGAGATTAATTGTAGATGATGGAGCCAGGCATGATGGGCCTAATGGCCTTATTCTGCACCGTAACAATCCTGTCATTCGGAGTTGCTGTGCACCATACACTTTCACTGAAACTATGGACGGTAACGGTTCTAATTTATTCCCATCTCATGGATAGCCAGGAATCTCTCCTGCTTTTACCACCTGCCGTTTGTGTAGTGGAAGAACTTTTTAAAAAATTCACTCACAGAATGAGGGTATCGCTGTTTGGTCCAGCATTTATTGCCCATCCCTTATTGCCCAGAGGACAGTTATGAGCCAACCACATTGCTGTGGGTCTGGAGTCATACCAGGTAAGGATGGCAGTTTCCTTCTCTAAAGAACATTAATGAACCAGATGGGTTTTTCCGACAATCGGCAACAGATTCATGGTCATCATTAGACTTTTAATTCCAGGCTTTTTTTAAAAATTGAATTCAATCCGACCATTTGCCAGGGTGAGATTTGAACCTTGGTGCCCAGAACACAACCTGCTCTCTGGAATAACAGTCCAGCAATAATGCTACTAGGCCATCACCACCCCTACCTTTGTGGGTTGTTCTCAATTTGTTTGGAACTTAGCAGTCAAGTCCTGCAGTGGGACTGGAACCTGCAGTTCTGTTGCAAAGGCACGCAAAATAAGAGTGACCCAGTAATCTGAAATATTTTCAGAGGAGCGGGTTAAATAGAGCCCAGGACTCAGACTGATAAGTCCCCTGGTTGCCGGATGGACCAGTGCTCGCTCAGGGGAGATAATGGTATTGGGGTAATGTCACTGGACTAGTAACCCAATGTGTGGGTGGGTTAACTCGGTTGATGTGCAACATACAGTGATGCTGACAGCACAGATTCAATCCCCAGGAACACTGAATCTGAACTCCCTTGACCCTTGAGTTCGTGACTTCTATCAATCTCACCTGAGGTGTGGGGACTCTCCAAGTGAAGCTGACCACTAATGAAAACAGAAATTACTGGAGACACTCAATTGGTCTGGCAGCACGATTGCAGACAGTGTTCTAAGACACTGAGGATGGATCACTGGACTTGCTTTCTTTCCACCATTGCTGAGTTTCTTGAGCAATTTCTGTTTTTGTTTCAGGTCTCCAGCATCCCCAGTTCTTTGCTTTATTGAAGCTTTCCAACAGTTCTCTCTATAACGAGAGAAAAGCTCTCCGGTACAATGGTAACTTTACCTAGTAATTCAGAACCCCAGGCTAACCTTCTCCGGCTATAAGTTTGAATCGCATCACCACAGACGGTGAAATTTGAATTTAATTCTGAAAATAAAATCTCAAATTGAAGGCTAGCCCATTGGCAACCATGTTGATTGTTGTAAAAAGCAATCTGGTTCACTAATACGGTTATGGAGCACAGAAAATAGATCCTTCGGCCCATTGTCCTTGAAAGTGGAGTCGCAGGTAGATATAGTAGGATAGTGAAGAAGGTGTTTGGTATTCTTGCCTTTATTGGCCAGTGCATTGAGTATAGGAGTTGGGAAGTCTGTGCTGGACATTGGTTCAGCTACTTTTGGAGCATTGCGTGCAATTCTGGTCTCCCTCCTATAGGAAGGATGTTGTGGAACTAGAAAGGGTTCAGAAAAGATCTGCAATGATGTTGTCAGGGTTGGAGGGTTTGAGCTATAGTGGGAGGCTGAATAGGCTGGGGCTATCTTCCCTGGAGTGTCGGAGGCTGAGGGGTAACATTATAGACGTTTATAAAATCATGAGGGGCATGGATAAGCTGAATAGCCAAGGTCTTTTTCCCAGGGTAGGGGTGGTCCAAAACTAGAGGGCATAGGTTTAAAGTAGAGGGGAAAGATATAAAAAGGGACCTAAGGGGCAACCTTTACATGCATATATGGAATGAGCTATCAGAGGAAGTGGTGGAAGCTGGCACAATTACAATATTTAAAAGGCATCTGAATGGGCATATGAATTCCTAGGGTTTAGATGGATATGGGCCAAATGCTGGCAAATGGGACTAGATTTTTATAGATATCTAGTTGGCATGGACGAGTTGGACCGAAGGGTCTGTTTCCATTCTGCATATCTCTATGACTCTATGACTGTGCTGATCAAAAAACACTATTCTAATCCACATTTCCCAGCACTTCACTCATAGCCTTGACTGCAAGTGCACATCTAAATACTTCCTTAAAGTCATGAGAGTTTCTGCTTGTGCCAGCCTTACAGGCCATAAGTTTTTCAATTTTTTTCCCCCTTTAGTCCAAAGATGTGCAGGTTAGGTGGTTTGCCCATGGTAAATTGCCCGTAGTGTCCAGGGATATGCAGGCTAGGTGGATTAACCATGGGAAATGCAGGGTTAGAGGGTTAAAGTGGGAGAGTGGGATTGGGTAGAATGCTCTTTCGAGGGTTGGTACGGACTCGATGGGCCGAATGGCCTGCTTCCGCACTGTAGGGATTCTCTGACCTACACATGACCCCAAGCCCACCAAAATGGGGTTGAACTGGCCTCTGAAATGGCTGAGTGAGCTGCTCAGTTGAAGGGGGCAATTCGGGACGGGCATCAGGGGCGTCAGGGATGGGCAGTAAAAGATGGCCCTGATCCCAGGAAATATTACTCGAGAGAAAGTAGGTGTCGGCAGTCGCCAGGTTCAATTCCTGTTCCGGGTGCTGTAGACTCTGCAGCTGCCTCCTTACCCCACGCATGGTATGGGGGCACAGCAGTGCGATTGGGACTATGGGCATGGGGCCGAAGAAACGGAATGGCGATGAATGGCTGTTGGGACCAGAGGAGTGTGTGCTTGTCCTCCTCACAGCCTGTGATTAGGAATTCAGCTTCACTTCATTAAATATAAATAGCCTGGACTCAGTTTTAGAGGACAAAATTCCAAAGTTAATGATAATGGGAATATCGTAAATAACTAGGGAAAGAGTAGGCTTCAGCAGGACAAGGACTGCTTGGTGCAATGGGCAAACATGTGACAGATGAATCATAGAGTCGTAGAGGTTGACAGCACAGAAAAAGTCCTCTTCAGCCTCCGCACCAGTCAAAAACAATCATTATTTTAATCACTATTTTAATCCCATTTTTCAACAATTGACCCATAGCCTTGGCATTTCAAGTGCACATCTAAAAACTGCATCAATGTTATGAGTGTCTCTGCCTCTACCATCCTTCCAGGAAGTGAGTTCCAGATTCCCAACAGCACCCCCACCTTAGTTTAAAAAGGTTTCCTCATACCCCCCTAAATCTCCAGCTCCTTACCTTAAATCTGTGCCCCAGTCATTGATCTCTCCACCCTGGGGAAAAGTTCCTTCCGGTCTACCCTGTCTATGTCCCTCATAATCTGATACATCTCAATCATGTCGCCTCTCTATCTCCTCAGCTCTAAGGAAAACAATCCCAGTCTATCCAATCTCTCTTCATAACTAAAGCAATCCAGCCCAGGCAACATTCCGGTAAATCTCCTCTGCACCCTTTCCAGCGCTATCACATCCCTCCGATAATGTGGATTCCAGAACTGCACACAATACTCGAGCTGTGGTCTAACAACATTTTATACAATTCCAGCATTACCTCCTTCCTCTTAAACTCTATGCCTCGACTAATGAAGGCAAGTATTCCATAAGCTTCCTAACCACTTTATCCAACTGTCTTGATACCTCAAGGAACCATTAGACACACGCACCAAGGTCCCTCTGATCCTCGGTGCTTCCCAGGGTCCTACCATTCGCCATGCATTCCCTTGCCTTGTTGGTCCTGTCCAAGTACCTCGCTCATGTCCTGATGGAATTCCATTCGCCACTGATCAATGAGTGTCAGTTCAGTGCAGAATGCTGCAGTTTGGCTGTCAGAACAAACAGAGGCAATAGAAAAGCAACAATACATCTCAAAAGGAGTTGCAGGGGCTAGCAGATATTAAAATACAATGCGCATAAACCTTTCAAGGTGGAGAGAGCAGATGTGAAGACCAGTAAAAACGAAAGGCCCCCTGTGATTCCCTGTTTTATCGATGAGAATGCAAAAGCAAGGAATTCCTGTGCTCTTTCGAATGGGTGTAGAAGCCTCCCAGAGAGTGCAGGAGAGATTTACTGGAATGATACCTGGGATTTTACTTGCCTGAAGAGATTGGAGATGTTGAGAGATTATTATCTTGAGAACCAAGAAGGTTTTAGATTTGATTGAGATGTTCAATATTCTAAACAGCATGAAAGCATTTCCATTTGCTTGAGGGCTAGTAACTAGAGCATACACATTTAAGCTAACTGACCAAAAGATCAAAAGACAACTTGAAGAATCATTAAAAAAAATCATGAAGAAACAAAACCTGAAGTTTCTGGAGAAACTCAGCAAGTCTGGCAGTAACTGTGGGGAGGAGGTAGAGTTAACATTTCACGTCCAGTGACTCTTCTTCGGAACTATTTTATTGGAGCATTATTATCATGTTCAGCAAGTTGTGAGTTGGAATAGGGCTGCCTGTAAGAATACAGGAAACAGATTCAATAGGAGCTTCCAAAAGGGGTCATGGATAAGTACTTGAACAGGAAATAACTTGTGGGGACATTGCAGTAGGATTAGTTAGCTAGCTCTACAAAGAGCTACCACAAACTTGATGGGTTGAATGGCTTTCTGTACGTTTCTATTGGTTATGCATTAATGTATTGGTTATTGTCTGGACATCCCTTTGATTGAAATCAAATCATACTTTGATCAGAGAAGGAGTCCACATCTTCTCAGGTGAGATACTTACTTAGGATTGTCCTTCAACACACACAGAACACCCACACACCCACACACACACACACACACACACACCCACACACACATTTATCCACACGTACACACATATATGCACACACAAACAAGTATAGACACAGTACTCATGTGTACACACACACATACACATAGACAAATACACTGACAGACACACACATGCAACCAAACATATGTATATACACACACACGTGCACAGCCAAACATAAGTACACACACACACATATGCAGACACACAGACATACACACACAGAGTGAGTGCCAGACCATTCTGTGCCAATGTTCTTCATCCCAGAATGACCCTGTGCAACACATCAATTGATCCAATTGGCCTACTCCAATCCTATCAGGATCTCATTCTCCTGAATGTGTTTATCTTGCACCATACATTCCAAGTTACTGTCGCCACATGCACTTCTACATGCAGCTATCACAGGATGTTCCATCACATGACTGACCAGGAATCTGTCTTTCTCTTACTGTCTGCTATTGGAGTGCATTGGAAGGATTTACACGTTGGTCCTCAACCCGTTTGGACCCATTATCAGCAACCTCCCTCCCAGACCACGTCAATAACTTTCTCCTCATTGCAGAAAACTGCCCATGGAAAACTTCAAGCCTGTTATCACTAGGTTTTGGTTAGGCTTGGTAGGACCCAAAGACAAAGTCGGAGATAGTAAGCAAATCTGCCAGGATCCCATTGAATGACAGAAGAAGTTCAAGGGGGCTGAATGGCCTCCTTCTGTCTCTAAGTTTCGAAAATCAATATCATTCCCCTACATTCTGTCAATCCAGCAAAGTTGTCACATACTGGTCTGACTAGTCTTGAAGATCTTTTAACCAATCTATTTCACATGGAGGATGATGTGTGTTTTTTTATATTCATTCACGGAATGAGGGCATCGCTGGCTTGGCAGCATTTATTACCCATCCCTAATTGCCCAGAGGACAGTTAAGAGCCAACCACATTGCTGCAGGTCTGGCGTTATGTGTAGGCCAGACGAGGTGAGGGTGGCAGTTTCCTTCCCTAAAGAACATGAGTGAACCAGATGAGTTTTTCCCAACAATCGGCAATGGATTCAAGATCATCATTAGACTCTTAATTCTTGATATTTATTGAATTTGAATTACACCATCTGCCATGGCGGGATTCGAATCTGGGTCCCCAGAACATTATCTGGGTCTCTGGATTAACAGTCCAGCGATAATACCACTAGGCCATCGCCTCCCCGTAAATGGTGTGTATGGAATGAACTGCCAGAGGCAGTGGTGGAGGCTGGTCTAATAACAGCATTTAAAAGGCATCTGGATGCATAAATGAATAGGAAGGGTTTAGAGGGATATGGGCCAAATGCTGATAAATGGGACTGGATTAATTTAGGATATCTGATTGGTGCAGACAAGTTGGACCAAACAGTTTGTTTCCATGCTGTACATCTCTATGACTTTATGGCTATGCTACTACACACTTCTGGAGCAGGTGGGTTTTGAACCCAAGTCTTTGCAGACTTGAGGTAGGGACATTACCAACATATAAGAGCCCTTCAAATCACACGTTTTCTGTCCATAACTGATCAGCCTCTCACCATCAGTGAATTAAACCCTGATTTCCCATACAACAGGCAGGAATACTAGCTACTACACCAATACTTAGCAGCCACATGTGTCATGAAAACTGAGCTTCAGTATAACCAGTTGCGGTCACTTCTAAGCCTTAATCACAGAATCGCAGAGTACAGAATAAGTCCTTCAGTCCCTTGAGACTGCACTGACAAAAACCACTCTTAAAATCTACATGAGTTTCCAACGCTTGGCCCATAGCTTTGAAGGTTATGAGTACAGGAGATGAGAAGATATGTTGAGGTTGTACAGAATGCTGGAGTACAGTGTCCAGCTCTGTTCGCCCAGTTACGGGAAGGATATTATGAAACCAGAGACGGTTCAGAAGAGATTTACCAGAATATTGCCGGGTATTGAAGGTTTGAGTTATAAAGAAGGGCGGGGACTTTTTCCATTGGAGTGCAGGAGGTTGAGGGGCAACCTTATAGAGGTTTATAAAATCATGAGGGGTATAGATAGAGGGGTTAATGGTAGCTGTCTTTTCCCTAGGATGGGGGATTTCAAGACTAGGGGGCATATTTTTAAGGTGAGAGGAGAGAGATTTAACAAAGACATGAGGGACAACTTTTTTTTTAACACAGTGGATAGTTCATGTATGGAATGACCTTCCTGAAGAAGTGATGGATGTGGGCATAGTTGAAAAAGACATTTGGATAAGTACATGAATAGGAAAGATTTGGAGGGATATAGGCCAGGAGCAGGTGGCTGGGACTATTTGTAGTTTGGGATTATGTTCAACATGGACTGGTTAGACTGAAGGGTCTGTTTCTGTGCTGTATGACTCTGTGACGCTATGACTATGCCTTCAAGTGCACATCCAAGTACTTTTTGAAGGATGTGAGGTTTCCTGCTTCAGCTACTCTCCAAGGCCCTGAAGTATAGTCATTGCATTCTCAGTGTTAAATTTGCTTTCTCTCTCCACAGTTGCTGCCAGACCTGGTGAGTTTTTCCAGCGCTTTCTGGTTTATTTTAGTTTCGGATTACCAGCATCTTCCATTTGGGGTGGCACGATGGCTCAGTGACTAACGCTGCTGCCTCACAGTCACCCGAGGGGCCCGGGCTTGATTCTAGCCTTGGGCGACTGTCTGTGTGGAGTTTGCATGTTCTCCCCGTGTCTGTGTTGGTTTGCTCTGGTTTCCTCCCACAGTCCAAGGATGTGCAGGCTCATTGGATTAGCCATGGGAAACTGAGGGCCACGAGGATGGGTCTGTGTGGGGTGCTATTTGGATGGTTGGTGTAGACTTGATGGGCCGAATGGCCTGCCCCTGCACTGTAGGGATTTTATGAACCACAGTGCTTTGCTTTTGTTCTGTTTCTCCCCCTTCTAGGAGCTTAAAGAACAGTTTAGTAAACTTAGAGTCATGTTCATCATAAAAGGAGTTGTTATATTCTTGGCATAGTTATTGACTCAGGATCATTGTTTGCAGAATGGCAAGTACAGCTGATGTGTAGTGAGTGCAGTACTGAATGGGATGGTGTCCAGGAACTGATTGATGAGGCCACGAGGTGATGGTGTGATCAGAGCCTGAATTCCTCACCTGGGAGGAGATGCTACAGCCTAGGGTTGAACCTCAACCAAAGACACCAGGTCATTCATTAACAGAACTGCCTCTGAGGCCTTACTTTCTCACAAGAAATTGGCCTTGATCAGTTTCCATGAAACCAGCACAGACGTCATTCATTGCAAACTGATAATTGCCTGTGTTAATCAGTTACAGCAAAGTAAGGCACGGTGGTATCATCCGACAAGGCAAATATTGACCTGGGCTTTGTGTTAATAGATAACACCATGAATCGAACTCATTGGCACTGTGAAAATCCAGACTACATAGTGTCTGCTGTACTTAGCATTCGGTGCTGACTCACGGACAACCTATTGATGTGATTGCTCTGAGCTGCCCTTGTGCCATTCTCCATTCATTCCCGTTATTGTTAGTAAATAGTGTAGTCGTGATGAAATAGTTGTAGAAACAGTGACAGCAATAACAACAACTAAAGTTTATAATGTGCCTTTAATGTAGTAGAACGTTCAAAGACCCTTTGCCATGACAAAATTATTCAATCTTAATCCTGAATAAAATGTCATCTATGTGGGGTAGATCCTTTTTATTCATTCATGGCGATTAGACATCGCTGGCTGGGCCAGCAATTATTGCCCGTCCCTAATTACCCCTGGAGAAGGTGGTGCCTTCTTGAATTGCTGCCATGTGTGTGTTGGAGGGACACCCGCAGCACTGTTACTCAGGGAGTTCCGGGATTTTGATCCAGTGACAGTGAAAGAGCCAAACTTTCAGTGAAAGAGGCAAATTTCAAGGAGTGACTCGAAAGAGGAAGGAGGGGCAGTGAGGCGGTGATATTTGGGGAGGCGGGGTGAATCGAGGCATTGATACAGCCCAGAGCCCAGGCGTCTTGAGACCACAATGGCCCTTGCTGGAAGAATTGTAACTGGAGAAGCTGGTATTGGTGGGGGACAGAGATTTCAGAGGGTTGTTGAGGTGGCAGGTCATTAGAGACTGGAGGCGAGAGACTGCAGAGGGATTTGAAAACCAGGATGGGAATTTGAGAGTTTGAAGCTTGTTTAAACAGGACCCCATGTAGATCAGGGTGCAGAGGGATGACGGTTGAATGGGATTTACTGCACCCTTCTGGATGGCCTCAAGTTTACAGAGAATAAAATGTGGGAGCCCAGAAAAGACAATCCAGTTTGAGGGAATAAAGGAATAGAGGAGGACTTCAGCAGCAGATAAACTGAATAACATGTATGGTCCATTAAGAATAGTCCTGCAGTCACATGTAGGCCAGATATTCCTTCCCTAAAGGGCATTAGTGAATTGGACAATCATTGCAAGGTCATCATTCCCAAGATTCATAGAGTCCCTACAATGTGGAAGCAGGCCATTTGGCCCATCGAGTCCGTACTGAGCCTCCGAAGAGCATCCCACCCACACACAATCCCGCTCTACTATCTCTGTTGCCCTGCATTTCCTATGGCTAACCCACAAAGCCTGCACGTCCCTGGAAAGCAAGGGCAATTTAGCATGGCCAATCCACCTAACCTGCACATTTTTAGACTCAGTTTTAATTCCAGATTTTATGACGCAATGTGTGAGCTGTGAGGGGGATGCAGGGATGCTTCAGTATGTTTTCAACCAGCAAATGCATAGCAGATGCAGTTTCATATGGATAAATGTGAGTTTCTCCACTTTGGTGACAAAAACAGGAAAGTGGATTATTATCTGAAGGGCTACACATTGAGAAAAGGGAATGTGTCACAAGACTTGTGTGTCCTCATACACCGGTCGTTGAACATAAGCGTGCAGATGCACCTGGCAGTGAAGGCGGCAAATAATCTGTTAGCCTTCAGAGTAAGACGATTGGAGTACAGGAGCAGGGATGTCTTGTTGCAATTGTATAGAGCCTTGGGGAGACCAATCTGGAGTATTTTGTGTAGTTTCGGTTTCCTTATCTGAGGAAAGACGTTCTGGCAATGGAGGGAGTGCAGTAAAGGTTTACCTGACTGATTCCCTAGGATGACAGGGCTGACATTATGAGGAGCGGTTGAATCGATTAGAATGATATTTGCTGGAGTTTAGAAAAACGAGGGAGGATCTCATAGAAACCTGGCAGAAGTAAACATTGTAAACACAGGAAGGATGTTCCCGATGACCAGGATTTCTAGAACCAGAGGTCACAGTCTAAGGATACTGGGTAAACCATTTAGGACTGAGATGAGGAAAATTTTCTTCACCCAGAGAGTGGTGAGTCTGTGGAATTCACTACCACAGTCAAGGCCAAAACATTGTATGATATCAAGAAGTTGGATGTAGCAAATGGGGCTAAAGAGATCAAGGATGTGGGGGAGAAACAGGAAGAGGCTATTGAGTTGAATGATTAACTGTGACCATAATGAATGGCAGAGCAGGGTCAAAGGCCTACACCTGCTCCTATTTTCCATGTTTCTATGAATAGAAATCCATAGGCTGCTGGGAGAGGGATTTAAGCTTATATCCCCAGAACATTAGCCTCAGCATTGCTGGTTGCATGACATGACCATTAGCCACATCATTTCTTGGAGTAAAAGCAGTTCATGCTGTCTGTTGTTGTAGGTGAGGGGAGAAGGAGGTTTTGTGAAGATGGTTTGCAGGAGAAGAGGGAGAGACCAGGGTTTTTTAAAAAATGTTCATTCATAGGATGTGGGCCTCACTAGCTAGGCCAGGATTTATTGCCTAGAGGGCAGTTTAGAGTCCCCTTGCGGATCTGGAGTCGGTTGTAGGCTAGACCAGGTGAGGACTGCAGTTCTGAAGAAGGGTTGCTGGATGCGAAATGTTAACTCTGCTTTCTCTCCACAGATGCTGCCAGACCTGCTGAGTTTTCCCGGCAATTTCTGCTTTTGTTTCTGTTTGTGTATCCACAGTTCTGTTTTTTCTTTGTTTAACGACATCAGTTTCTTTCCCTAAGGGATATTAGTGAATCACATGTGTTTGTCAAGCAAACAAAAATCAGTAATCGTTTCATAGTCATCATTAGACACTAGTTTTAGATTTTTATTGAATTCAGATTATACCACCTGCCCCGCAGGATTTGAACCCAGGTCCTCAGAAGATTACTGGGTTTTTGTGGATTAATAAATGCTTGATAATACCACTAGGCCACCCATAGTTCTATCATTTCAGTCCAGGATAATGCTGGGAGAATTGGAACAGATGCAAGTAGGATCTGATGGGTCTTGATGTAATCTGGGTTCTCTAAAGTCCTTTAGAGAGGGAAATTTTATCCAATACGGCCTACACAATACTCCAGACCAACAGCAATAGGCTTGACTGTGAAATGGCCCAATGAGCTACCTCATTTAAAGGGAAACCAGGGATGGGCGACAAATGCTGCCCTTTCCTGCAACCCAGGAAAAGAATAAACCAACATAAATAAATAAAGGCAGAACCACTGCCAAAAAAAAAGGATGGGCCCACCAGTAGGCAATTCCTGACCGGTTGATGAGTTCAGTTAAATCAGATGTCCCGCCTGCAAATGCTCTGGGTTATGCTGGTTTTGATAATGGGAGTTGGGACGTCAGGAATGGAGGGTTTGAATTATAAGGATAGGGTGGGTAGGCTGGGATCTTTTTCACTAGACCACTGGAAGTTGAGGGGTGACCTCATAGAGGTTTATAAGATCATGAGGGGCATAGATGAGCACTGACCCATAGGCCGCAATCAGTGAGGATAGATAACTGCACCTCCTCCACAATAACACTCAACACTGGAGCACCCCTAAGGATGCATCCTCAGCCCCCTACTGTACTCCCTGTACACCTGCGACTGTGTTGCCTAATTCTGAACTAATGCCATCTACAAGTTTGCTGACAACACCACTGTAGTGGGACGGATTTATAACAACAACGAGTCAAAATACAGAAAGGAGATAGAGGGTTTGGTGAAGTGGTGCAATGAAGACAATCTGTCTCTCAACATCGGAAAAACTAGAGAACTGATCATCGACTTCAGAAAGAAAGGAGGAGAACACTCCCTCATCTACATCAACAGAACTGAGCTTGAGAGGGTGAAGAGCATCAAGTTCCTCGGAGTGATGATAACTGATGACCTTTCCTGGACTTCCCATGTAAATGTGATGGTCAAGAAGGCACAACAATGCCTCTTCTTCATCAGGCAGTCCAGGAAATTTGGCATGCCCATAAGGTCCCTCACCAACTTCTACAGATGCACAATTGAAAGCATATTGTCCGGGTGCATAACGGCCTGGTATGGTAACTGCTCTGCCCAGACCGTAAGAAACTACAGAAAGTGGTGTGCACAGCCAAGACCATCACGGAAGCCAACCTTCCATCCATGGGCTCCATTTACATGGCCCACTGCCGCAGAAGGCGGTCAACATCGTTAAAGAACCATTGCACCCCTGTAATGGCCTCCTACAATCACATCTGTAAGGCAGAAGATACAGAAGCCTGAACACACGCACGAGCAGGTTCAGGAACAGCTACTTTCCAGGTCGTTATCAGACTGTTGAATGGACTCTAGCCTCAAATAATATAACCTGAAATGTAACCTGTATGCTTCTAAGTCTTTTTGATCTGTACATCCTTTGCCTGCTGTGATCTGCCTTTATCCACTCGTAAACAAAGCTTTTCACTGTATTTCGGTGCACGTGACAATAATATTAAAATCAAATCAAAATCAAATCAGGTGAATAGCAAAGGTTTTTTCACTAGTGTGGGAGTGTTCAAAACCATATTTTTAAGGTGACAAGAGAAAAATTTAAAAGGGAGCTGAGGGGCAACTTTTTCACACAGAGGATGGTTTGTATGTGGAAATGAACTGTCAGATGAAGTGATAGATGCGGGTCCAGTTACAATATCTAAAAGCCATTTGGACAGGTACATGAATAGGAAAGGTAAGTGGGACTAGTTTAATTGTGGAAACTTGGCCTGGTTGTACTGAAGGGTCTGTTTCCGTGTTGTACGAATCTATGACCCTATGAGAACATGGGAATGCCAAGGAAGAAACTTCTCTCAATGCTGAGCACTCAGCCTCTGCAAACATTGACTGCCAGGCTATTTTAGACCCCTTTGGGTGATTTGCCAGGGCTCAGTGAGTTTTAATGTAGCTTTTTTTTTGGCAAGGTGCAGGGATTGTGACAGGTCTTTTCTCCAACTCACTGCCTCAGTGCTATTTCAACCTGTGTGACTGTTCCTTATGAGCTTAAACCATGATTATTAACCAACACTTCAAAACCACCATTGTCTAGATGCAATATAAACATCCACCCTGCCTTGCCAGACAAGATATTTGATCTCAACCCCAGACAAGTCCTAAACCTCCCCAGTTAACAGCGCTTCAGAGTTGCGGTAAACTGAGACTGAGTAATTTTGGTTTGCATTTTGTCACTGCGAGTTGACCTGAAACCAAAAAAATGTGGTTTAATATTGGACAATATAAAAAAAACAGACAATAAAGCCATAATGTTCCCACTCATCTCAGCAGAACTGTTGTTTAATAAGGCCATTAAAAAAAAGAGCAAGTCATTTCTGGAATGGCAGCATTGAAAACCAGAGAAGATTTACGGGACTGATGCCAAAATGAGGGAGGACTTTTCGGGAATAGACTGAGGCCCTAATCTGGACAAAAAAGGAAAGCTGCAGCATAAACTGATAGTGACTTTAATATTATGAAAATGGTTCATTTTTATTCACTCATGGGATTGCAGGAGTCACTGGCTGGCCAACATTTATTGCCCATCCCTCAATGCCCCTCAAGGCGGTGGTGGTGAGCTGCTTTCTTGAACCGCTGCTGTCCCTGTGTTGTGGAGATTAAGATGTTTCTAGCATATGTGTCCGAAATTAGTGCCTACAGATTTGAGATGGTCTCTAAGGAATTCCAGTCAGAATTCATGAGACCCTTCTTTACCAATGAGAGTGTGGGCCTAATTATAGCTTTATCTTGTCTTTTAAGCCAATCCTGTTCCGTGCACATTATAGAGTATCTCCCGATGTTTGTACATACACTGTCCCTCTGTCCCACGTCTGCTACTCTAGCACCGATTCTCCACTTTATTAGAATTTATTGGAGGTGTCACTTCAAAGATGGCTGCCGAGTAGGAATCCAGCTGAAAGGCCTGTTCCTGTGCCATATTGTTCTTTGACTGAACTGGAGCTCTTCTGCTCTGTCCATTTCTTCTTTTTCTCCCCTCTTTATTTTCACTTTCTTTTCTTTTTACCTTCCTTCCGCGGGTGGCATCGGTGATGTCCAGGGTGAAAGCCAACGCGGTATCCTGGTCTCAGTATGATCTTGAACTTCTACACTCAGCGTGGAGTCAAACTCCCATCCTCAGTGTGGACTCAGACTCCCATCCTCAGCGTTGACTCAGACTCCCGGCCTCAGTACGGACTGGAACACCCGGTCTCAGCATGGTCTCGAACTCCCGGCCTCAGCATGGACTCGGACTCCCATCCTCAGCGTGGACTCGGACTCCCATCCTCAGTGTGGAATCAGACTCCCGGCCTCAGCGTGGACTCGAACTCCCGGCCTCAGCGTGGAATCGGACTCCCGGCCTCAGCGTGGACTCGGACTCCCATCCTCAGCGTGGTCTCGAACTCCCGGCCTCAACGTGGAATCGAACTCCCGGCCTCAGCGGTGGAATCGAACTCCCAGCCGCAGCGTGGAATTGAACTCCCGGCCTCAGCGTGGTCTCGAACTCCCGGCCTCAGCGTGGAATCGAACTCCCGGCCTCAGCATGGACTCGGACTCCCATCCTCAGCGTGGATTTGGACTCCCATCCTCAGCGTGGACTCGAACTCCCGGCCTCAGTGTGGGCTCGGACTCCCAACCTCAGCGTGGAATCAAACTCCCGGCCTCAGCGTGGAATCGAACTCCCGGCCTCAGCGTGGACTCGAACTCCCGGCCTCAGCATGGAATCGAACTCCCGGCCTCAGCGTGGTCTCGAGGTGAAGTATGCGCATTCTGTGTTGGAAGGACTGTTATTCTGAACTCTAACTTCTCTATTTTTCTAATTTATTGCTGGACGTTTTATTTCTTTGTGTATCTAATATTTCTGCCCAAGAATTTGTATTAAAGCATCTGTACCTATGTACCTTGGTACCTAAGATGGCGCCATAAGTGGCAGCCTATAAACTTTTCACAGTACTCATGTGAGGACATGTGGCAATAAAGCTAATTCCATTCAATTCATTTCAATTCAATACAATTCAATTCAATTCAATTCAGTTCAATTCAGTTCAATTCAATAAGGCTGCATGTTCCTGATTTCTAAATAAACTTCTTCAATTCTTTATGTTCCGTCACATTTCCTTTACACCTGTGCATAGTAAGTTCTCAAATATAGCTTTTTAATGTAATACCTAAGACCTGTCTCTTCACGTGCCCATTCCAGTCTCATCTCTCCTTCTGGTGTCCAAATTGTGTGATCTGGTGCAGTGCCATGATTCATATTAACCTAATTGTACCAGCTACCTCAGAAAGCATTTGGGGGAAAGTAGGATTGATACAACGAAGATGAATCCAGGTAAGAACATAAGAAATTGGAGCAGGAGTAGGCCATTTGGCCCATTGAGCCTGCCCTGCCATTGAATAAGATCATGGCTGATCTTTTTTGTGGACTCAGCTCCACTTGCCCGCCCGCTCACCAAAACCTTTAATTCCTTTACTGTTCAATAATCTATCTATCTTTGCCTTAAAAACATTAGATGAGGTAGCCTCAGCTGCTTCACTGGGCAGGGAATTCCACAGATTCACAACCCTTTGGGAGAAGAAGTTCCTCCCCAACTCAGTTCTAAACCTGCTCCCACTTATTTTGAGGCTATGCCCCCTCGTTCTAGTTTCACCTGCCAGTGTAAACAACCTTCCTGCTTCTATCTGATCTATTTGTTTCAAAATTTTATATGTTTCTATAAGATTCCCCCTCATTCTTCTAAATTCCAATGAATATAGTCCCAGTCTACTCATAAGCCAACCATCTCAACTCCAGAATCAACATAGTGAACCTCCTCAGCACCCCATCCAGTTCCAGTCCATTCTTTCTCAAGTAAGGAGACCAAAACTGTACGCACTACTCCAAGTGTGGCCTCACCAGCACCCCATACAGCTACAGCATAACCTCTCTGTTTTTAAACTCCATCCCTCTAGCAATGAAGGACAATATTCTATTTGCCTTCTTCATTATCTGCATCTGGAAACCAACTTTTAGTGATTCATGCACAAGGACACCCAGCTCCCTCTGCACAGCAGCTTGCTGCAGTTTTTCACCATTTAAGTAATAGTCCATTTTGCTGTTATTCCTACCAAAATGGATGACTTCACATTTATCAACATTGTACTCCATCTGCCAGACCCTTGCCCATTCATTTGACTTATCTATATCCTGCAGACTTTCAGTGTCCTTTGCACACTTTGCTCTACCACTCATCTTAGTGCATAAGAAAAGTGGTTTACGTTTATTCAGTGTCTTTTAGAGCCACCAGACATTGCAAAGCTTGATACAGCCAATGAAATGCGTGTTTTTTGGAAAGGCCGTCATATTTGCCGTGCTGGGAATTTGTGCACTGTAAGATCCCGCAGATGGTGATGCAATCATCAGTTTATTGAGAATCTTTCTGTTCTTCCTATAAGCTCAAGCCAGATATTTTAAACAAATATTTATCAATAATATATGCATTGGAGAATTTTACTTGGAAATGGGGCAGGTTGTCTTCTGAGGAAAGGTTGGAAAGGCTGAGAATAAGGATTAAGCCATTCAGGACTGAGATGAGGAAGACTTTCTCCACTCAGAGAGTTGTGAACCTGTGGAATTCTCTCCCACGGGAAGCTGTTGGGGCCAGATCATTAGATATATTCAAGAGGGAGCTGGACGTGGCCCTTGCAGCTAAAGGGATCAAGGTGTTACGGAGAGAAAGCAGGAATGGGATACTGAGATTGTATGATCAGCCATGATCCTATCGATGGCGGTGCAGGCTCGAAGGGCTGAATGGCCTACTCCTGCTCCTATTTTCTATGTTTCTATGTTTGTATCCACTGGAGTTTAGAGAGTAAGAGGTGACATGATTGAAACGTGTGAGATTTTGAGAGAGGTCTTGATGTGGAGAGTATTTTGCCTCGTGTGGCAGAATCTGGAACTGAGGATGGGAGTCACTGTTTAAAAATAAGGGGCTGCCCGTACAATTAATGGTAGGGTCCTGGTGAGTGTTGCCAAACAAAGTGCCAGTGCATAGTTCTATGAAAGTAGAGTCGCACGTAGACAGGGTGGTGACAAAGGCATTTGGCACGCTTGCCTTTATTGGTCAGAACATTGTGTGCAGGAGCTGGGATGTCACATTATGTACAGGACATTGGTGAGGCCACTTTTGGAATACTGCATACAATTCTGGTCTCCCTGCTATAGGAAAGGTGTTGTTAAACTTGAAACAGTGCTGAAAAGATTTACCAGGA
Organism: Rhincodon typus; assembly: GCF_021869965.1. Taxonomy (NCBI): domain Eukaryota; kingdom Metazoa; phylum Chordata; class Chondrichthyes; order Orectolobiformes; family Rhincodontidae; genus Rhincodon; species Rhincodon typus. The sequence goes on from NC_063376.1 coordinate 7,805,131, forward strand.
TATTGACGGGAGCTGGAGGGTTTGAGTTATAGGGAGAACATAGAACATAGAACATAGAACATAGAACATTACAGCGCAGTACAGGCCCTTCGGCCCTCGATGTTGTGCCGACCTGTGAAACCAATCTGAAGCCCATCTAACCTAAACTATTCCATTATCATCCATATGTTTATCCAATGACCATTTAAATGCCCTTAAAGTGGGCGAGTCTACTATTTTGCAGGCAGGGCATTCCATGCCCTTACTACTCTCTGAGTAAAGAACCTACCTCTGACATCTGTCCTATATCTATCACCCCTCAATTTAAAGCTATGTCCCCTCGTGCTAGCCATCACCATCCGAGGAAAAAGGCTCCCACTGTCCACCCTATCTAATCCTCTGATCATCTTGTATGTCTCTATCAAGTCACCTCTTAACCTTCTTCTCTCTAACGAAAACGGCCTCAAGACCCTCAGCCTTTCCTCATAAGACCTTCCCTCCATACCAGGCAACATCCTGGTAAATCTCCTCTGCACCCTTTCCAATGCTTCCACATCCTTCCAAAATGCGGTGACCAGAACTGTACGCAATACTCCAAGTGCGGCCCCACCAGAGTTTTGTACAGCTGCAACATGACCTCATGGCTCTGAAACTCAATCCCTCTACCAATAAAACCTAACATACTGTACGCCTTCTTAACAACACTATCAACCTGGGTGGCAACTTTCAGTGATCTATGCACATGGACACCGAGATCTTTCTGCGCATCCACACTACCAAGAATCTTACCATTAGCCCAGTACTCTGTATTCCTGTTACTCCTTCCAAAGTGAATCACCTCACACTTTTCCACATTAAACTCCATTTGCCACCTCTCAGCCCAGCTCTGCAGCTTATCTATGTCCCTCTGTAACCTGCAACATCCTTCCGCACTATCCACAACTCCACCAACTTTGGTGTCATCTGCAAATTTACTAACCCATCCTTCTACGCCCTCATCCAGGTCATTTATAAAAATGACAAACAGCAGTGGCCCCAAAACAGATCCTTGAGGTACACCACTAGTAACTGAACTCCAGGATGAACATTTCCCATCAACCACCACCCTCTGTCTTCTTACAGCTAGCCAATTTCTGATCCAAACCGCTAAATCACCCTCAATCCCATGCCTCCATATTTTCTGCAATAGCCTACCATGGGGAACCTTATCAAACGCTTTACTGAAATCCATATACACCACATCAACCGCTTTACCCTCATCCACCTGTTTGGTCACCTTCTCAAAGAACTCAATAAGGTTTGTGAGGCACGACCTACCCTTCACAAAACCGTGTTGACTATCCCTAATCAAATTATTCCTTTCTGGATGATTATAAATCCTATCTCTTGTAATCCTTTCCAACACTTTACCCGCAACCGAAGTAAGGCTCACTGGTCTATAATTACCAGGGTTGTCTCTACTCCCCTTCTTGAACAAGGGGACAACATTTGCTAGTCTCCAGTCTTCTGGCACTATTCCTGAAGACAATGACGACATAAAGATCAAAGCCAAAGGCTCTGCAATCTCCTCTCTAGCTTCCCAGAGAATCCTCGGATAAATCCCATCCGGCCCAGGGGACTTATCTATTTTCACACCTTCCAGAATTGCTAACACCTCCTCCTTGTGAACCTCAATCCCGTCTAGTCTAATAGACTGTATCTCAGTATTCTCCTCGACTACATTGTCTTTTTCCTGTGTGAATACTGACGAAAAATATTCATTTAGCACCTCTCCTATCTCTTCGGACTCCACGCACAACTTCCCACTACTGTCCTTGACCGGCCCCAATCTTACTCTAGTCATTCTTTTATTCCTGACATACCTATAGAAAGCTTTAGGGTTTTCCTTGATCCTACCTGCTAAAGACTTCTCATGTCCCCTCCTGGCTCTTCTTAGCTCTCTCTTTAGGTCCTTCCTGGCTAACTTGTAACTCTCAAGCGCCCTAACTGAGCCTTCACGCCTCATCTCTACATAAGCCTCCTTCTTCCTCTTGACAAGAGATTCAACTTCTTTAGTAAACCACGGTTCCCTCGCTCGACCACTTCCTCCCTGCCTGACAGGTACATACTTCTCAAGGACACGCAGTAGCTGTTCCTTGAACAAGCTCCACATTTCAATTGTGCCCAGCCCCTGCACACCTTCTCCATCCTATGCATCCTAAATCTTGCCTCATCGCCTCATAATTGCCTTTCCCCCAGCTATAACTCTTGCCCTGTGGTATATACCGATCCCTTTCCATCGCTAAAGTAAACGTAACCGAATTGTGGTCACTATCACCAAAGTGCTCACCTACCTCCAAATCTAACACCTGGCCTGGTCATTACCCAGTACCAAATCCAATGTGGCCTTGCCTCTTGTTGGCCTATCTACATACTGTGTCAGGAAACCCTCCTGCACACATTGGACAAAAACTGACCCATCTGAAGTACTCGAACTATCGCGTTTCCAGTCAATATTTGGAAAGTTAAAGTCCCCCATAACAACTACCCTGTTACTTTCGCTCCTATCCAGAATCATCTTTGCAATCTTTTCCTCTACATCTCTGGAACTTTTTGGAGGCCTATAGAAAACTCCCAACAGGGTGACCTCTCCTTTCCTGGTTCTAACCTCAGCCCATACTACCTCAGTAGACGAGTTGTCATCAAATGTCCTTTCTGCCACCGTAATACTGTCCTTGACTAACAATGCCACACCTCCCCCTCTTTTACCACCTTCCCTGATCTTACTGAAACATCTAAACCCCGGAACCTGCAACAACCATTCCTGTCCCTGTTCTATCCATGTCTCCGAAATGGCCACAACATCAAAGTCCCAGGTACCAACCCATGCTGCAAGTTCACCCACCTTATTCCGGATGCTCCTGGCATTGAAGTAGACACACTTCAAACCACCTTCCTGCCTGCTGGTACACTCCTGCGACCTTGAAACCTTATTTATGACCTCACTACTCTCAACCTCCTGTACACTGGAGCTACAATTCAGGTTCCCATCCCCCTGTTGAATTAGTTTAAACCCTCCCGAAGAGCATTAGCAAATTTCCCCCCCAGGATATTGGTACCCCTCTGGTTCAGCTGAATAGACTGGGACTTTTCTCCCTGGAGTGTTGGAGACTGAGGAGTGATATTAGAGAGGTTTATAAAATCATGAAGGGCATGGATAGGGCAAATACCCAAGGTCTCTTTCCCACGTAGGGGAATCCAAAACTAGAGGCATTGAACAGGTATTTTGTATCAGTCTTCACAGTGGAGGACACTAATAACATGCTAGTAATTGACAAAGAGACGAAGGTAGGTGAGGACCTGGAAACAATCATAATTACAGAAGAGGTAGTGTTGGGCAGGCTAATGGAGCTAAGTCTCCTGGCCCTGATGGAATGCATCCCAGGGTACTAAAAGAGATGGCAGGAGAAATAGCAGGTGCACTGGCGGTAATTTTCCAAAATTCGCTGGACTCTGGGGCAGTCCCAGCAGATTGGAAAACAGCAAATGTGATGCCACTGTTTAAAAAGGGAAGTAGACAAAAGATGGGGAATTATAGACCAGTTAGCTTAACCTCTGCAGTGGGGAAGATGCTTGAGTCTATTATCAAGGAAGAAATAGCGAGGCATCTTGATAGAAATTGTCCCGTTGGGCAGACGCAGCATGGGTTCATGAAGGGCAGGTCATGCTTGACAAATCTTTTGGAATTCTATGAAGACATAACGAGCAAGGTGGACAATGGGGACCCAGTGGATGTGATGTACCTCGACTTCCAAAAGGCCTTTGACAAGGTGCTGCACAAGAGGCTACTACATAAGATAAGGATGCATGGCATTAAGGGTAAAGTATTAGCATGGATAGAGGATTGGTTGACTAACAGGAAGCAAAGAGTGGGGATAAATGAGTGCTATTCTAGCTGGCAGTCAGTGACTCGTGGTGTGCCTCAGGGATCGGTGTTGGGACTGCAATTATTTACAATTTATATAGATGATTTGGAGTTGGGGACCACATGTAGGGTGTCAAAGTTTGCAGATGACACTAAGATGAGTGGCAAAGC
>NC_063376.1:7814184-7829092 GCF_021869965.1 Rhincodon typus
AGTGTCATCTGCAAACTTTGACACCCTACACGTGGTCCCCAACTCCAAATCATCTATATAAATTGTAAATAATCGCGGTCCCAACACCGATCCCTGATGCACACCACTAGTCGCTGACTGCCAGCTAGAATAGCACTCATTTATCCCCACTCTTTGCTTCCTGTTAGTCAACCAATCCTCTATCCATGCTAATACTTTACCCTTAACGCCATGCATCCTTATCTTATGCAGTAGCCTCTTGTGCGGCACCTTGTCGAAGGCCTTTTGGAAATCGAGGTACACCACATCCACTGGGTCCCCATTGTCCACCTTGCTCCTAATGTCTTCATAGAATTCCAAAAGATTTGTCAAGCATGACCTGCCCTTCATGAACCCATGCTGCGTCTGCCCAACGGGACAAGTTCTATCAAGACGTCTTGCTATTTTTTCCTTGATAATAGACTCAAGCATCTTCCCCACTACAGAGGTTAAGCTAACCGGTCTATAATTCCCCATTTTTTGTCTACTTCCCTTTTTAAACAGTGGCATCACATTTGCTGTTTTCCAATCTGCTGGGACTGCCCCAGAGTCCAGCGAATTTTGGAAAATTACTGCCAGTGCACCTACTATTTCTCCTGCCATCTCTTTTAGTACCCTGGGATGCATTCCATCAGGGCCAGGAGACTTATCAATCCTTAGCTCCATTAGCTTGCCAACACTACCTCTTCCGTAATAATGATTGTTTTCAGGTCCTCACCTACCTTCGTCTCTTTGTCAATTACTGGCATGTTATTAGTGCCCTCCACTGTGAAGACCAATACAAAATACCTGTTCAATGCCTCGGCCATTTCATCATATCCCATAACTAAATTCCCCTTCTCATCCTCTAAAGGGCCAACGTTTACTTTAGCCACTCTTTTTCGTTTTATATATTTATAGAAGCTTTTGCTATCTGTCTTTATATTCTGTGCAAGTTCTTTCTCATGTTCTATCTTACTTTTCTTTATCGCTCTTTTTGTGGCTTTCTGTTGACCTTTAAAGTTTTCCCAATCTTCTAGTTTCATGCTGTTTTTGGCCACTTTGTATGCCTTCTCTTTCAATTTGATAGCCTCCCTTATTTCTTTAGACGCCCATGGCAGATTACCCCTTTTCTTACAGTCCTTCCTTTTCATTGGAATATACTTTTGCTGAGCACTTTGAAAAATTGCTTTGAAAGTCCTCCACTGCTCGTCAACTGTCCCACCATAAAATCTTTGTTTCCAGTCTACTTTAGACAAGTCCTCCTTCATTCTCTTGTAGTTCTCCTTGTTCAAGCACAGGACCCTAGTATTGGATTTTATCTTCACATTCTCCATCTGTATTCTAAATTCAACCATACTGTGATCACTCCTTCCAAGAGGATCCCTAACTATGAGGTCATTAATTATTCCTGTCTCATTACACAGGACCAGATCTAGGATAGCTTGCTCCCTCATCGATTCCATTACATACTGTTCAAGAAAACTATCACGGATACACTCAACGAACTCCTCCTCAAGGCTACCCTGACCGAGCTGGTTCGACCAATCTACATGTAGGTTAAAATCCCCCATGATAATTGCCGTACCATTTTTACAGCATTAGTTATTTCTTTGTTTATTGCCCGCCCCAATGTGATGTTATTATTTGGTGGCGTATAGACTATGCCTTTCAGTGACTTTTTCCTCTTAGAATTTCTAATTTCCACCCAAATGGATTCAACCTCATTCTCCATAGAACCTATATCATCTCTCAGCACTGCCCTGATGTCGTCCTTGAATATCAGAGCTACACCACCTCCCTTACCTTCCTGTCTGTCCTTCCGAATAGTCTGGTATCCTTGGATATTTAACTCCCAGTTGTGACCATCTTGTAACAATGTTTCCGTAATGTCTACCAAATCATATTCATTCGCGATGATTTGTGCCGTTAACTCATCAACCTTGTTGCGAATGCTACGAGCATTCAGGTAAAGTGCCTTTATGCTAGCTTTCTTACCCTCATGATTTCCAACATCTCTAATAATATCTCCTGAGTTATCCTTCCTTTTTGCTTCTTTCATAGTCTGCCTTGAACTTAAACCCTCCTGCACACATGCTAACCTGCTGCTTACCTTTTTATTTACCATCATACTCCCTGTCGTTTTCCCTTTCCCTTCCCCCCAACTCACTAGTTTAAAGTCCGAGTGACCAACCTATTTATCCTTTTCGCTGGAACACTGGTTCCAGATCGGTTCAGGTGGAGACCGTCCCATCGGTACAGATCCCTCTGGTTCCAAAACTGATGCCAATGCCCCATGAAATGGAACCCCTCTTTCCCACACCACTCCCTTAGCCACGTATTTACTTCCCTAATTTTCTTATCCCTAAACCAATTTGCACGTGGCTCGGGCAGTAATCTGGAGATTATGACCCTCGAGGACCTGTTCCTTAATTTTGTTCTTAGTGCTTGATAATCCCCAAACAGGTCCTCCATCCTAGCCTTGCCTATGTTGTTAGTCCCAACATGGATCAGAACAACTGGATCCTCCCCCTCCCGCTCCAATATCCTTTCAAGCCGGTCAGAGATGTCCTGCTCCCTGGCACCAGGCAGGCAACACACCATGCGCGACTCCTGATCCAGCTTGCAAAGGATACTATCTATCCCCCTAACTATAGAATCCCCTATAGCTACCACTTGTCTTTTTGCTCCCCCCTCTTGAATGGCCTTCTGCAACATGGTACCGTGGTGAGCTGGCTCATCCTCCCCGCAGTCCTTTTCCTCATCCACACAGGGAGCAAGTATCTCGTACCTGTTGGATAAGGTCAAAAGCTGAGGCTCCTCCACTCCTGAACTCAGGATCCCCCTACCTGCCTCACTTGCAGTCACACCCTGTTGTCCCTGATCACTAACTGAATTTGAATTACTTAATTTACCAGGTGTGACTGCCTCCTGAAACAAAGCGTCCAGGTAACTCTCCCCCTCCCGGATGTGCCGCAGTGTTTTAAGCTCAGATTCCAGATCTTCAACTCTGAGCCGGAGTTCTTCCAGCAACCAACACTTGCTGCAGATGTGGTCACTGCCGTTCACAATGGGATCAGCCAGCTCCCATATCATACAGCTACAGCACATCACCTGCCCAGCCATCTCTACTTAGTTAATTACTTTATTACTTTATCTTAATTTATGAGTTAAATACTTTCTAATACTTCTCTGTTAATAACCAATTAATAGATAAATAAAAAAAAGTAAATTTTTAACCAATTACATGATACAGAAGAAATAGAAAAAGTATAAAAACCTTACCTTACCAACGCACCACAGAGTCCTTTTTTTTTGGTTAGAGGAGGAGGGCGGGTGGGAGACACTACATGTTTAGTGTCTCGGGTTCAGCCGCTGCCCAAATATATTCCCGGCAGCCCCCGGTCCTCGCTGTCACCTCTCCCTCAGCTGCTGAAAAATGAAGGCCGCTGACGCTCGAGGTAAGCCCTTTAAGAGGGAAAACTTACCTTCCTGGCAGACTCCCGGGCCTCGCTGTGGCCTCTCTCTCTGCTGCTGAAAAATCAAGTAAAGGTAACTACAAAGACATGAGGAAGGAGCTGGCCAGAGTTGATTGGAAGGGGAGCTTAGCAGGGAAGACGGTGGAGCAGCAAGGGCAAGAATGTCTGGGGGTAATTTGGGAGGCACAGCAGAAATTCATCCTCAGGAAGAAGAAACAGATTAAGGGGAGGATGAGGCAAAAGTGGCTGACAAGGGAAGTCAGGGGCAGCATAAAAGCAAAAGAAAAAGCGTATAATGTTTTGAAGATTAGTGGGAAGCTGGAGGATTGGGAAGCTTTTAAAAAACCAGCCGAGGATAACAAAAAAAAAGCAATAAGAGGTACAAAGATTACATATGAGGATAAATTAGCCATTAATATAAAAGAAGAGTTTTTTTTAGAAATATAGAAGGTGAGAGAGAGGCATTAGTGGACATTGGGCCGCCGGAAAATGAGGCTTGACAAGTAATAATGGGGAACAAAGAAATGGAGGAGGAACTGAATAGGTACTTTGCATCAGTCTTCATGATGGAAGACACCAGCAGCATACCAGAACTTCAAGAGACTCATGGGCAGAGGTGAGAGTAGTGGCCATCACTGAAGGGAAGGTGCTGGGGAAGCTGAAAGGTCTGAAGGTGGATAAATCAGCCTGACCAGACAGATTATGCCCCAGAGTTCTAATGGAGATAGCTGAGGAGATTGTAGGGGCATTGGTGGTGATCTTTGAGGAATCACTGGAGTCAGCAAGCGTTCTAGAAGACTGGAAAATGGTTAATGTTTAACAAGGGAGGGAGAATACATGAAACTATAGGCCAGTTAGCCTGACCTTGGTCATTGGTAAGATTTTAGAATCCATTATTAGGGATGAAATTGTGGAGTACTTGGGAATGCATGGTAAAATAGAACCGAGTCAGCATGACTTCATCTAGGGATGCAGGTCATGCCTGATAAATCTGTTAGAATCCTTTGAGGAGGTAATGAGCAAGTTAGACAAAGGAGAGTGAGTGGACACGATTTATTTGGATTTCTAGAAGGCTTTTGACAAAGTGCCACACAGGAGGCTATTAAACAAGATCAGCGCCCATAGTGTCAGGTACTGGCATGGATAGAGGATTGGCTGACTGGCAGAAGATAGAGAGTAGGGAAAAATGGGTCATTTTCAGGATGGCAGGCAGTGTCTAGTGGAGTTCCGCAGGAATCAGTGTTGGGACCACAGCTATTCATGTGATAACTTAATCTTGACGAAGGCACTGAGGACATTGTTGCTAAATTTACAGATGACATAAAGATAGATGGAGGGACAGGTAGTGATGAGGAAGCGGGGAGGCTGCAGAAGGACCTGGAAAGGCTAGGAGAGTGGGCAAAGAAGTGGCAGATGGAACACAATGTGGGAAAGTGTGAGGTTGTGTACTTTGGTAGGAAGAATAGAGGCATAGACTATTTTCTAAATGGGGAAAGATAGTGGAAATCTGAAGCACAAAGGGACTTAGGAATCCAGTTCAGGATTCTCTTAATGTTAAAATACCGGCTCAGTTGGCAGTTAGGAAGGTAATTGCAATATTAGCATTCATTTTGACAGGGCTAGAGTATAAGAGTAGGGATATACTTCTGAGGCTGTATAAGGCTCTAGTCAGACTGCATTTGGGATATTATTAGCAGTTTTGGCCTTGGTATCTTGGGAAGAATGTGCTGACCTCGGAGGAAGGGGACCAGACGAGGTTTACAAGAATAATCCTGTGGATGAAAGACTTGTGATATGAGGAGTGATTGAGGACTCTGGGTCTGTACTCAATGGAGTTTAGATTGATGAGGGTGTCTCTCATTCAAACTCATAGAATACTGACAGGCCTGGATAGAGTGAAATGGAGAAGATGTTTCCACCAGTAGGAGAGACTAGGTCCCAAGGGCATAGCATCAGAGGTGAAGGGACATCCCTTCAGAAGTGAGATGAGGAGGGATTTCTTCAGCCAAAGGGTGGGTAGTCTGTGGAACTTATTCCTTCAGGGGGCTGTGGAGGCCAAGTCATTGAGTGTCTTTAAGCCAGAGGTTCTTGATTAACAAGGGGATTGAGGGTTACAGGGAGAGGGCAAGAGAATGGGATTGAAAAACATATCAGCCAGGATTGAATGGTGGAGCAGACCCAATGGGCCAAATGGCTTAATTCTAGTTCTACATTTTATGGTCATATGGTCTTACAGACACAGATGGAGGGACAGAAAGAGAAAGATGGAAAGAGATAGCGAGGGAGAGAGAGAGAGACAGAACAGAAAAAGGGAGAGATATAGAGTGGGAAGGAGAGATGCAGACAGAGATGGAGATTGTCAGAGACAGATATATGTAGAATGAGACAGAAATGGAGAAAGAAAGAGAATGTCACAGAAACAGAAGGGACAGACAAAGAGGCAGTGAGAGGGAGAGAGACAGACATATATAGAGTGATAAAGATAGAGGCAGAGGCAGAGAGCCAGGGAAAAGGAGTGAGAGTGGGTCAGAAATGAAGACAGACAAAGCAAGAGAGAGACCAAGAGAGAAAAAGCAAGAGAGAGAGAGGAGAGACAGCAGGAGAGGGTCAGAGACAGATAGAGAGACAGAGAGAGGGAGAAAGAGCGGGTCGGAAACAAAACGAGAGAACGACAGACAGAGACGGAGAGAGAGTGAGACGGAGAAAGACATCGGCCAGAATTCAATAAGCTCTGACACGTTAAGGATGAAAGTCTGTCCCATCCATCCCATCTTATTCCCATTGCAACCAAATGTGATTGGCAGACATTGCAGCCTATGAGTTGGTGAGCTGGGTGCAGGAAGGTGTTGGGTCCGAAATGTTCATAATGAAGCACACATGAGGCCACCAGGGATGATTAGTTCTTAATTTTTTTGGTCAAACTTCAAATGTTACATGAGCAGTTGATCTCTACCCTTTTCCTTCCCATTCCAATGTACCCCCTCTTCCCAGGGCTCACATTGTCATACTTTCATATTTGCTCTCACCCCCCGTTACTTTCCTCCAATCATCTTACTCAAGCACCAGGGTACTTGCCATTTTAGTCGTCAGCCCCACCTTTTGCTAGAAATTCTAACTGTGATTTCTGCACCTACGCAGTTTCTACTTCTTATTTTCCACTGAAGTGACTTGTACAATATACATTCAACTGTGGACATTTTGTTTAAACATAATCAATTCAACTGCAGACATTTTGTTTCAAAATAATCAAGATTTCTCCCACAGAGGGTCAGAGACCAGGTGAGGGTGTGAGGTCTGGTCTATGAGCTGGAGGAAAGCACTGATGACATGCTTAAAGGGCCAGCAGTGACCATTGGCTCTCAGAGGGGTGGGTAGGCTGCAGAAGCATTCACTGGATTATTCTAACTTGATCATTGCCAGAGTAAATCGTAGAATAGAATATGATATTCTTGGTCTAGTTGTGGTACTAAGGAATATTTACACAGTCTGCTGAAAGGAATTAAAACATTCAATTTATTCGAGAGGCATCTCCCTGTAGCTTCATCCTGCCACGAGGCTGCGAGGGAGAGCAAGATTGCATGAATGCAGCCTTTCCTGAGCTGATGTTTATTGTGCCTCTTTAGCTTTTCACACTGTGCAGCTTAACTTCTTATGTTACAGAAAATGCCAAAGCCTCCACTAGTTTCCACCTTTCCCTTTCCTGAAACCAATTCCCCAATGGCGATGAGGCCAATTCTTTTATTTTTATATCTGTTCAGAGATATAATCATAGTATTCCTACAGTGTGGAAGCAGGCCATTCAGCCCATTGAGTCCACATTGACCCTTCAAAGGGCATTCCATCCAGATCCAAACCCCTACCCTATCCCTGTAACCCTGCATTTCCCATGGCCAATCCACCTAGCCTGCACATCCCTTGGCAAATGCCTAGATAGCTCAAGAGATGCAACATTTGTTTTCCTTTATTCACTTACAGGATGAGGGCATCACTGGCCAGGCAGCATTTATTGCCCATCCCTAATTTCCCGGAGGGCAGTTAAGAGTCAACCACATTGCTGTGGGTCTGGAGTCACATGTAGGCCAGACCTGGTAAGGATGGCAGTTTCCCTCCCTAAAGGACATTAGTGAACCAGATGGGTTTTTCCAACAATTGGCAATGGATTCACGGTCATCATTAGACTCTTAATTCCAGATTTCTTTTTTTTAAATTCAATTTCCTCCATCTGCCATGGCGGGATTTGAACTCGGGTCCTCAGAACATTATTTGGGTCTCTGGATTAACAGTCCAGCAATAATACCACTAGGCCATTGCCTCCCTGAGGCAGAAGGAGTTCCATTTAGCATGATAATTCAGGCATCATCGGTCCATTTGACAATTCAACATAGATTTGGCACTGAATCCTTTGGAGTGACACTGTGTACTGCCTCATCAAAATTTTCCTGATATGGATGGAATGGCTTTGTCCCATCAAGCAACTGTCCAATCTTTAACCACCTTCTCTGTCTCTCAACTCCATAAACATGTTGTTCATCTTGGAAAATAATGGGCATTTCCACTGAAATTATGTCCAGAAGAGATGGGACTTGAAATCCCAGCTCAGAGATAAGGACCCTACCACTACACCACAAAGATCACCACCACCGAATCAGCCATTTGACTAATTGAGGGCAAAATCAAAATGACTATGATGGGAGAGTTGGGGAGTGAAATACACTCCAGCCCCTGTGGTGCTGATCTCTCCCTAAATGTAAGAACCTAGCTCTTTTTTTTCAACTGAATGCCTCTTTTAGCAACACTTAAGATCTGTACCACCAAGCAATTATTCTTCAGTTTAGCCTTTTACTCCTTCTGATCTCTTTTGGTTCCTCATTCTTGCTAGGCCTAGGTTCTCTAGTATTTCAAGAATTTTTTTGTGCCTTCATCCATGAGGACAGACACAAAGTATCTGTTTTGTTTCTCTGCCATTTCCTTATTCCCCGTTATAAACTCTCCTGTTATCCCCCTGTAATTGATCCACATTTGGCTTTGCTAATCTTTCATTTTTATACACCTGCAGTTCATTTTTACATTTTACCTCATTTACTCCTATATTCCATGTTTCTTTCCTGCTTCTCCTTTGCTGAATTCTAGAATGCTTCCAGTCTTAAGGCTTTTCTGACAATCGACAATGGTTTCATGGTCATTGTTAGAGTCTTAATTCTTTATTGAATTCAAATTCCACCATCTGCTATGGTGGGATTCAAACCCAGGTCTTCAGAATATTATCTGGGTCTCTGGGTTAACAATCCAGCAATAATAACTCTAAGCTATTCATACTGTGAATGAATAGAAAATGTCTTAGTAATAATTACATTTACCCATTAAATGTATATTGAAGTCTGCCATGACTACTGTATGCACCTTTGATTTCCTCATTTATACCAAGCCCTATATTATCACTACTGTTTAGTTTGTTATGGATAACTTCCACAATGTTTGCTTCTCCTTGCTGCTTCTTAGCTCCTCCCAAGTTGAGTTTGTATCTTGATCTTTCAATCTGAGATCCAGTCTCACACTTACACTGATCTGAAGTAGAGAGGGAGACAACATCATGTTCCTAGGAGTGACAATCACCAGCAATCTGTCCTGGATCACTCACGTAGATGCGATGGTCAGGAAGGCACAACAACGCCTTTTCTTTCTCAGTAGGCTAATGAAATTCAGCATGTCCATAATGACCCTCACCAACTTCTACAGAAAGCATTCTAGCTGGTACATTACGGCTTGGTACAGCAACTGTTCTGTCCAGGGCCGTAAGAAACTACAGAGAGCTGTGAGCACAGCCCAGACCAGCACATATACCAGTCTCCCATCCATGGACTCCATCTATACTTCTCGTTGCTGTGGAAAGGCAGCCAAACATCATTAAAGATCTTCTCTTCCAACCTCTTCGATCAGGCAGAAGATACAAAAGCTTAGACACACGTACCAATAGGTTCAAGAATAGCTTCTTCCCCGCTATTACTAGATTCTAAATGGATCTATCCTTAATTACTTCAAATCTGTTTGTTATAAATAAACTTGTTCCTTAAACAGTAGTCAAAACTGTCATCCAGAATTAAAACTATTACCCCTTAATCCCAGACAAAATAAAAACTATACACACATGACAGAAACAGCCAACAAACTCTGGTATTTATAAAGCAAAAAGGGAAGGTTAAAACACTTGCTTTGAGCAACATGCTGTGAAGCAGAGTTTGACATATCCTCCCAGATGGTGTAATTCTTTTCATTAGAATTAGAATAAGAATAAGAATAGCCTTTATTGTCACATATACTCAATGAGTATAGTGAAAAGTTTATGCATCACCATACAGCGCCACTGAGGTACAAAGGAGCCTAGGTACAGCTTTTTTAGTTACAAGATCTTAGAAAATAGAGAAATAAAATGGCCAGTGTTGCAGAGATCAAAATTCAGAAGAACCATCTTCTAACTCAGACCATGCTGGCACTTAGCCTCCAGTACACCAGGCGTCACCTCGAGGATTGTGAGGCTGGGAGATCGCTTCAGACCACCATGCTGGGCCGAGAACACCCACCGGGAGGCCTCCCTGGGAGGCTGCTACAACAGGCCAGGAGGCTACTAGGTCACATCAGGAGGCTGCTACGGGAGGCTGGGAAATCACGCCGGGATGCCATTGCGCCAGGCTGGGAGATAACCACGCCGGGATGCCATTGCGCCAGGCTGGGAAATCACACTGGGAGGCCATTGCGCCAGGCTGGGAGATAACCATGCCGGAAGGTCATTGCGCCAGGCTGGGAGATAACCATACTGGGAGGCCATTGCGCCAGGCTGGGAGATAACCATACCGGGAGGCCATTGCGCCAGGCCGGGAGATAACCATGCCGGAAGGCCATTGCGCCAGGCCGGGAGATCGCCACGCCGGAAAGCCATTGCGCCAGGCCAGGAGATCGCTACACCGGAAAGCCATTGCGCCAGGCCGGGAGATCACCACTCGTCGGAAATCGTTGCCAGAGGCTAGAAGTGAAGAAGAAAAAAAATGACGAAAACAAAAAAGAAGAAAAGAAGAGAAAAGAACAGTTGGAGCATCCTACTTTGCTGCTATCTTGGACTGGAAGCCAAATCCAAACCAGATCTCTGACTGAGTGGAAATCCACCAACAGTGCCTTTCAAACCCACAATGTCTACCACCTAGAAGGATATGCAGAGCAAAAACATGGGAACGCCATCCCCTGCAAGTTCCCCTCCGAGCCACTCACTGTCCTGACTTGGAAATGTTTCGCCGTTCCTTCATTATTACTGTGTCAAAATCCTGGAATTCCCTCCGGAATGGCACAGTGTGGGTGTCCCTACACCTCATGGACTGCAGCGGTTCAAGAAGGCACCAACTCCTTCAGGGCAACCAGGGATGGATAACAAATGATGATTTAAACAATTATGCCCCTATCCCATGGATGAATATTAAAGAAATACACCTCTGGAGCAAGAGACTGGAATGATCTGGAAAGAATTATCAAAGAGCTGACACAGGAATAATGGGTTGAATGGCCTCCTTGTGTGCCACATCGCAAAGCTCCCTCAATGAAAACACTTCAGAAGTTATTTGTTGGTTGCAAAATGCTTCCAAAGCATAGGAACAGGGAAAATAGAAACATGATTAGGCCATTCAGCCCTTTGAGCCTGCTCTGCCATTCAATATGATTGCGGCTGATCATCCTACTCAGTTAGTCAGTTCTTGCTGTGGACTCATAGCCGTTGCCACATCCTGGGTCACCACAGTCAGGTGTTCACAGACTAAACAGTTCTACTCCTGGGCCCTTGATTTTTTTGGACCATTTCATAGGGTTGTAAAGATTCAAACACATTGCTCTGTGCCTGGAGTCACACAAAGACCAGACCAGCTCCAGCTGCAGGCCATGGAGGGGTTGCTAGTCCTGGATGATTGCCTCTCACTGTGTGGTTAATTCAGCACTTGCGGGGTATGGACACATGGCATACTGTGACATATTAGAGGCGTTCCACAACCACTGGGCATCACAGGGGCTGGTGGAAATGATCTTTTCCTGTAATAACATTGGAAGTTTCTTTTGAGGTTGAGATTTTTATCACAGTACCTCTTTACAGCCTGATACTTATTAATTTGGTTTAACTTCACTCACTGACCTGAAAACACAATAAAACTCCCTGCCCTCTCCTTGTTTCCTAGCACCCATGAAACTCTGATTTACAGTTCTGGTAATCTTATTTTTGTGAACTCTGAGACAATTGTGGTTGAGATAATATAAACGACCTCTGATTTCAGAATCGATTGGATCCTTACATAATGACCTGAATTTGGAAGAAATTGCAAAATAAGCATCCGATTCCACCTTGCAGCCAACAGCTGAGCATTGCATGACTAAACATTCACGGGCCAAGGTAGATAGGTTATATTTCTGAGACTAACGGTATCCAGCTTGCCATCCCATTTCTTGCTATCCCAGTTCTTTTCTGCAAGCAGGGTGTAGCTTCCAAATGCTACTGCTGCTGCATCTCAATCACAACCTCTAAGTGATGCAGTTCTGAGGAGATTTCCCAGTGAAGGGAAGAAGTCATTGATAGAAAGCTACAGAAAACAAGTTATGCATCAGAGAGAGAAATCGACTTGGAAATAGATATAGGTGGTGAGAGACAGAAATAGAAACAGAGGGAGGAATAAAGAAAGAGAGGGACAGAGGGATAGAGAATTAATGGGAAAGGGAGAGAGAGAAGCAAAACGAAACAGAGATAGAGGGGAGATGGATACAGAAAGTTCGAGAGAGACAGAGAGAAACACAAAGAGACTGGGAGATGGAGAGATAGAGACTTTGTAGGAAAGCCAGAGAGAAAGGACAGAAAGAAGAACAAAATAAGAAACAGAACAGGTGAGCGAGAGTGAGAAAGAGAGGCACACAGAAACAGAGATAGGACAGAGAGACGCAGGGCTAGACAGACAGACAGAAAGACTAAAGGTAACAGAGAAAATGAAAGAAGGACAGAGAGAGAGAGATGCACACAGAAACAGAGAAGGACAGAGAGATAAAGCGATAGAGAGAGAGATGGAAATAGAAAGACAAAGACAGCAAAATAAAAATGAAACAGTAAAAAGAAGGGAGAGAGAGTGAGACAGAGGGATAGAAATAGAGACAAGGAAAGAAACAGACACACAGAAACACAGAAGGACAGAGAGTCAGAGAGAGAAAGGCAGAGACCAAAAGATTAACATAAAAACAGAATACGTAGAAGGATAGAGAGAGAAGGATACACAGGGACAGGGAACCAAGGAAGTTAGAGAGAGAGAGAGAGAAAGATAGATGCAGAGAGAAGGATGGAGAGAGAATGGAGGATAATGAAAGAGATACCTGATTAGAGAGAAGAGAGAAAGAGAGAGATAGAGAGACGGAAAGACAGACAAAGGAGGAGACGAGGAAAACACACAGACAGAAATAGAGGGGAGAGAGAAAAAGAACACAGAGAAAGACAGGGACAGAAAGAAAAGGAGACACAGAAGAATGGAGAGTCAGAGAGAGAAAAGACAAATCAATAGAGAGAGAGAGGGAAACAGGAAAATCGAGCAAGAAACGTAGTGAGAGGGAGACAGAGAAAGACAGACAGAGGGATAGAGACAGAATGAGAGATGCAGAAAAGCAGCGAGAGAGTCTAATTGATGAATACAGACATGAATCAATGGGAATCCTAGAAATCTAAACTAGAAAAATAACAGGAAATGTTGTAAATACTGAACAGGTCTGACATTATATGCGGAGAGAGAAAACTACTTGATGCTTCCTGTGAAAGCTGACAGAGCTGAAGCTCCGTCTCTTCAC
This sequence comes from Rhincodon typus, assembly GCF_021869965.1. Taxonomy (NCBI): domain Eukaryota; kingdom Metazoa; phylum Chordata; class Chondrichthyes; order Orectolobiformes; family Rhincodontidae; genus Rhincodon; species Rhincodon typus. The sequence goes on from NC_063376.1 coordinate 7,827,507, forward strand.
AGACACTGTTACGAATATATCCAGCACTCGCCACAATTCCTTCAGATTTCCAGAGTTTTAACTAGGGGTTGGGATCGGTCCTTCTCCTCTCTGATCGCTCGTTGGTTGGAGAAAGGTGACTGACGGGGTCTGAAAAGTTCGTGGCAAAAGGTCAAAGAGTTGAAACGTTTAAGACTGCTTCTCTATTCTCTCGGTTATCTCCAGCATTTTTTTTTTGAATTGCAGACGCACAGAATTGGCAGTATTTCACTGTCGGAGCTACAAACGCAGCCCGTTTTGCAGAGAGGGACTTTTTACTGTCTGATATACTATGCCACAGAATGTGGATCTTTGTTCTTTGAGGGGTGGATTATAGCTATGAACACTTGGGAATGTGGGGATAATGTCCCTTGTTGGACATTTTCCCAGTTTTCTTCAGTTTAATTTATTTATGGATTTGCGTTGGATGTAATCTGACGTCAATATTTATAACACTTTGCCAGGAAGGTTCACACAGGAGAGAGTAGATTGACTTCATCTGAGTCAGCAAACCCTAAGTCAGCAACACAGAAACAAGTCAATTAACCCGACTTTACCAATCCAAGTCAACTAATTTCGGTCAACTCAACCGGGCCAGCAATATTGGGACCCGTCAACTAGCGAGGAGTCAATTAACCAGAGTCAACTAACCTGGGGCAACGGTGGGCCAGCAATCTGCTACTCTGAATCAGCCAGCTCCGCCGGGTCAGCAGGGGTACAGTCTACAGTCTGGATCATCGCATGGCTGGTCTATAATCTGAATCAGTACTGGGACAGTCTCTACTCCAAATCAGCGCTGGGGCAATCTCTAACCTGGATCAGCTCTGGGTCAGTCTATAATTCAAAACAGCTCTGGGACAATGTATAGTCTGGGTCTGCACTGGGACGGTCTATAATCCGGGTCTGCAGTGGGACGGTCTATAACCCGGGTCTGCACTGGGACGGTCTATAACCCAGGTCTGCAGTGGGACGGTCTATAACCCGGGTCTGCACTGGGACAGTCTATAACCCGGGTCTGCAGTGGGACAGTGCCCAGCCTGGCTCGGGGTTGCAGCCTCTGATTTACGGGAATGTCAGCGCTGGACGCTGCCGGCTTTGTGCTGGCCCTGCTGGGCTGGATCCTGATCGGAGTGTGCCTGGGGGTAGACCAGTGGAGGGTCTCCTCGCTGGACGGCAGTGTCATCACCACCTCCACCATCTACGAGAACCTGTGGAAAAGCTGCGCCAGCGACTCGACCGGAGTTTACAACTGTAGGGACTTCCTCAGCCTGTTCGGCCTCTCAGGTACATCCTAGCAGCTCTCTGAGATAGTATGTGTGGGCGTGTGTTTGAGTGAAAGAGCGAGAGGAAGGAAGAGGCGCAGGATGAGGAGGGTGATGAAGCTGCTCGGCTTCCGTGAGTCGCCAGTGCAAAGCAGAGTGACTAGTCCACTTGGTGTTGGCGCTGTCAGTTTGACACTGGGCACTTGGATCTGGACACTCTGCTGAGAAATTGTCCCCATCCTCCCTGTTTCACTCTCCTCATAGCCCTGTATCAGTCCCCAAACTAATCCCACTGCCCCGCTCTCT
>NC_063376.1:7829102-7830026 GCF_021869965.1 Rhincodon typus
ATCAATCACAAACTAATCCCAATACCTCACTCTCTCACCATAGCCCTGTATCAATCTCAAATTAATCACACTTCATTACTTACTCCCCACAGTTATATATCATCCCAACCATCACTCATACAGGGCATAGATGCGAATACTTTGTGCCGTTATAGTCTCCTTGTCTAATTAGGTATAAGATAGTGTTGGAAGTTGTTCAGAGGAGGTTAACGAGATTAACACCGAGAATGAGTGGGTTTTGTTATGGGAAAGGACTGCACAGACTAACCCGTACCTGCTGGCATTTAGAAGAGTGAAGGGTGACTCAATTGAAAGGTATAAGATCCTGAATGGTCTTGACAAGATGAATGAGCAAAGGATGTTTCTCGTACTGGGTATGTCCAGGACAAAGATGCACTGTTTTATAATGACCGGTCACCCATTTTGGGCAGAGTGAAGGGAATGTTTTCTCTCAGAGAGTTGTGTGAGTTTGGAATTCTCAGGACAATGGTGACACAAAGGTTGTTGGTGGTAAATGGGAATGTGAATACTGACAGGTCAATCAGGATCTTATAACATGGCAGAGTAGACCTGAGGGGCCAAATATTTTTGCTCCAAGTTTGCATATCTGTATAGAACTAATCCTACTGCTCCACTCTCCCCATAGCTCTGTTACCTCCTCAAACTAATTCCACTGTCACGCTCTCTGCCCATAGCCCTGTATCAAACCCAAACCAATCTCACTACCCCGCTCTCTCCCCAAAGCCCTGTATCATCTTCAAACTAACCCCATTACCCCGCGCTCTCCCTGTTGCTCTGTATCCATCCCAAACTAATCCCAATGCCCCATGCTGTCTCCCCTTGGTCCTGTATCAATCCCCAAACTAATCCCACTGCTCCGCTCTCTCTGCATAGTCCTGTATCAATCCCAAACTAATCCCACTG
>NC_063376.1:7830036-7833182 GCF_021869965.1 Rhincodon typus
TAATCCCACTGCCCCATGCTCTCTCCCCTTGGTCCAGTATCAATCCCCAAGCTAATCCCACTGCCCCATGCTCTCTCCCCTTGGTCCAGTATCAATCCCCAAACTAATCCCACTGCCCCACTCTCTGCCAAAGGACTAGACAAGGTAAATGCTGGAAGGATGTTCCCGATAATCGTGGAGTCCAGAACCAGGGGTCACAATCTAACCATATGGGGTAGGCCATTTAGGATTGAGATGAAGAGAAATGTGGTGAGCCTGTGGAATTCTCTGCCACAGAAAGCAGTTGAGGCCAAAACACTGTCTGATATCAAGAAGGAGTTCCATATTGCATTTTGGGCTAAAGGGATCGGTCAATAGAGCAGGAAAGCTAGAACAGGCTATTGAGTTGGTTCATCAGCCGTATTGAATGGTGGACCAGACTCGAGGGGCTGAATGGCCTACTCCTGCTTCTGTTCTTTATGCTCCCCTAATCCTGCCATCTTGTGCATCCCCAGTTTTAATTTCTCCACCTGTGGCTTCAGTTGCCCAAATTCCCCCAAATCCCAAGCTTTGAAATTCTCACCTGACATAGTAAACCCACTCCTATCCACCCACTTCGTCCTACTCCCTTCAAGCCCATCTCCATGACTGAGATTTCTAACAATCCGGTGCAATATCTTTTGCTGTGGATCAGTTTCAGACTCGTGCTCCTGTGAAGCCCCTGGGGGAATTTCATTAGGTGCTTCACAAACGTAGGTTTTCTGTGTTATCAATCAGCAAATGTTCGCATTCAAGAAAGATAATGGAATGCTGGCCTTTAAGTCTACAGGACTGGAGTATGGGGATGCAGAAATTATGCTTCAACTTTACAAAACCCTGGTTAGACCTCACTTGGAGTGCTGTGTGCAGATCTGAGCTCTGCACTTTTGGAAGGATATATTGGCCTTGGAGGGAGTACGGTGCATGGTATCAAGAATGATACCTGGACTCCAGGTGTTATGAGCAAAGATTTTACACATTAGGCTTGTTTTCTCTAGAATTTAGAAAGTTAAAGGGTGATCTGGTCAAAGTCTTCAAGGAAAAGAGAGGGGCAATAAAAATAAACTATTTCCACTTGTAGGAGATTCTAGAACTACAGTGTAGTCTATAAATTAGGGCCAGATCATTCAGTGGGAAGCAGTTCTACACATGAAGGATGGTAGAGGTTTGAAATCATCTTTCACAAATGACAGATGCTGTGTTAGTTCTTAATTTTAAATCTGAGATAGTTTTTTTTTATTAAGCAAATGTGTGAAGGGATATGAGCCTAAGGCATAATGGCCACAAATCAGCCATGATCTCATTGAATGGCGGAACAGGCTCAAAAGGGCTGAATGGCCCATTCTTACGTTCAGATGAATTAGGAGCAGGAGGAGGCCACTTGGCCCTTCAAGACTGCTCCACCATTCAATAAGACTGAGGCCAATCTGGTGATCTGGTTACACCACCATTCCCCATGAACCTTTCAAACCTCCATGCCCACAGCCTGCTCACAGATACCAGGGCCAGTCAGCTCCACACTTCCAGAGGCTGCTTTGGGCAGGAGCCATTATACAGCCTACTGAGGGTCCCCAGGGAGGTGGGACCACTCAATGCAGTTCAAAGCCCTTTGGTGTCTCTGGGACAGTTATCCTCTGAGACACAGTGCTGTCAGTACAAGCACATGTCCCCAAATGACATGAATGTTGGAAAGCACACAGGTCCTGTGTCCTGGGAGTGTTGGAGGGACAATGTAAAGGGAGCTTTACTCTATATCTAACCTCGTGCTGTCCCTGTCCTGGTAGTGTTTGATGGGGGGGACAGTGTAGAGACAGCTTTACTCTGTATCTAACCCCGTGCTGTCCCTGTCCTGGGAGTGTTTGATGTAATAGCAGTGAGGGAGCATTATCTGTACATAATCCCCTGCAGTTTCCAGCGAGGGTTCAATGAGGACAGTGTAGAGGAAGCTTTACATTGTTTCTAACCCTGTTATCTCTGCCCTGGGAGCATTTGAAAAGAATAGTATAGAAGAAGCCTTACTCTGTATCTAAGCCTGTGCTGTATCTGTACTGGGAGTGTTTGATGAGGGACAGTGGAGAGGGAGCTTTAAACTGTATCTAATCCTGTGCTGGGAGTGTTTGATGTGGAAAGGGTAGAGGAGCTTTAACTCTCTATCTAACCCCATGCTGGGGAGTGCTGTCCTGGGAGTGCTTCATGGGTGACAGTGTAGAGGGACTGTGACTCTGTATCTAACCCTGTGCTATCCCTGCCCTGTGAGTGTTTGATTGGGACAATGTAGAGGAAGCGTTATTCTGTATCTCCATCTCACCCCGTGCTGTCCCTGTCCTGGGAATGTTTGATGGAGACAGTGTAGAGGCAGCATTACCATGTATCTAACCCTGTCCTGTCCCTGTCCTAGGAATGTTTGAAGGGGACAGCGTAGAGTGAGTGTTACTCTATATCTAACCCCGTGCTGTACCTATTCCAATAGTGTTTTATGGAGATTGTGTAGAGAAGGCTTTACTATGTATATAACTGTTTGCTATCCCTGTCCTGGGAGTGTTTGATGGGGCCAGTATTGGTGAATCTTTACTTTCCATTTAAAACTGTAAAGGCAGTCTTCCTTTCATGTTAAAAGAGTAGAGAGATCTTTACTTTGTGTATAAGCCCATTCTGTCCCTGTCTGGGGAGTGTTTCATGGGGGACAGTTTAGAAAGAGCTTAACTTTCAGTTTAAAAGTGTAGAGTGAGATTTATTTTGTATCTAAGTCTATGCTGTCCTTGTGCTGGCAATGTTTAATGGGAGAATTGATGGATACCCCATTGTACACCTTTGTAAAATCTCCTATATGACCCCTTCCCATCACACTCTCCTTCCTCTCACTGTGGCCGGGCAAGCAATGACCAAGCACCACTATCACCATCTCTGGCTATGTCATGTCTACGGAGCAGGACAGACCCAATATTGGAATGCAGTCAGGACAGAGTTAACCTGGGAGCTCAGCATTGAGCTTAGACTCAGGGGCTCAGTTCAAACATGGGATGGGACACCTCTTGTGGAGCATGACCGTAACCACCCCCTCCCCCAGGCATCCATGATGAAATAACAAGGTGTAGAGCTGGATAAACACAGCAGGCCAAGCAGGATCA
>NC_063376.1:7833582-7852996 GCF_021869965.1 Rhincodon typus
TGATCCTGCTTGGCCTGCTGTGTTTATCCAGCTCTACACCTTGTTATCGCAGATTCTCCAGCATCGGCAGTTCCTACTATCCATGATGAAAACCGTTTTAAAGAAACACTGAGGGTTGCAAAGACACAGAATCTATTCCTTGGGGAGCAAGTGTTGCTGGGTTGTCCAAAGATTTGTTAATATGCATTCAGTTGAAGCCTTTAAAGAGCTTTGACATGAATAGCTTTCGAAAACAAGGATAGAAGATAGACAAAAAATATCGTCCTGCCGCCCAGTGTCATATGACATAAGAACGTAGCAATAGGAGTAGGCCATTCAACCCCACAAGCCTGTTTTCTTTCCTTTATTAATTCATGGGATGAGGTCATCGCTGGCTAGGCTATCATTTGTTGCCCATCCCTAATTGCCCAGAGGGCAGTTAAGAGTCAACCACATTGCTGTGGGTCTGGAGTCACATGTAGGCCAGACCGTGTAAGGATGGCAGTTTCCTTCCCTAAAGGATGTTAGTGAACCGGATGGGTTTTTCCCAACAATCGACACTGGATTCATGGTCATCATTAGACTCTTAATTCCTGTTATTTTTTTGAATTCAAATTCTACCATGGTGAAATTCAAACTCAGATCCCTGGAACATTATCTAGGTCTCTGGATTAACAGTCCAGCGATAATTACCACTAGGCCATCGCACCCCCCTGTTCTGCCATTCAGTGAGATCATGGCTAACCTGTGGCCTAACTCCAGGGAGAGACAGGTTGCCTTTTAGTGAGTGTGCAAGTTTATTTTGGAGAGATTCAGATGAATCAGAGAGAATTAAGAGCCTGTAACATCAGCTGTGCAGTTTAACAGCCTCCAAAACATTCAGGGCAGAAGAAAAGAAGCCCCAAATGGCTTATATATTAGTAAGTCTGTCCCATTTAGCACAAAGATAGTGCCGCGATGGAAGTATTTCTCAATGTGAAGGCAGAACTTTGTCTCCATGAGGATTGTGTGGTGGTTGGACATGGACAGATGCATCTGCATCTGGCATATTGATAAGGGTGAGGTCAAGTATGTTTTTCCGTCTTGTTGGTTCCCTCACCTTCTGCCGCAGATCCAGTTTAGCAGCTATGTCTTTTAGGGCCTGAACAGTTTGATCAATAGGACTGTTGCCAAGCCACTCTTGGTGGTGGACATTGAAATCTCACACTGGGAGTACATTTTGTCCCCTGGCCGCTCTTTCTGTTTCCTCCCAGGGTTGTTGAACATGGAGCAGTACTGATTCATCAATTGAGGGATGACGGTATGTGATAACCGACAGGAGGCTTCCTTACCCATGTTTAAGCTAAAGTCATGAGACTTCATGGGGTTGGGTGTCAATGGTGAAAGCTCTCAGGGCAACTCCCTCCTGACTGAATACCACCACCTCTCCAAGTGAGACAGGACATTTCCACGAATGGTGATGGTGGTGTCTGGGACGTTGTCTATAAGGTGCGTTTCCTTGAGTATGACGTGTCAGACCTGTTGCTTGACTCGTCTGCAAGACAGCTCTCCCATTTCTGCAGATGTCAATTCGAAGAGCTTTATAAGCTGAGAGAGGGCTGGGTTTGCTATTGCCATTTCCAGTGTATAGACTGTCTGCAAGATGCATTACGGCAATATTTCAAACCTACTTCAACAGAAGGACAAGGGCAGCAGATATACGGGGACATCACCTCCTATAAGTTACCCTCCGAGCCACTCACCATCCTGACTTGGAAATATATCGCCAATCCTCAGTGTCGCAAGTAGAAATCCCGGAATTCCCCCCCTACCAGCGCTATAATAAACAAACTGTAACAGGTCAAGAAGGGCAGAGTCCTTCTGAAGGGCAGTGAAGGATCCCATGTAGATGCCAGTAAGGCTCAGATCGGAAGATTGAGTTGAACAACGTGTTCTTGATGGCCAACCATGGGCTGGATCACCGCTCATCTCTGCACCTTGTTGTCTCGGATTCTCCAGCATCTGCAGTTCCTACTAGCTCAGATCACAGTCCGTGTTTTATCAGCTCCATGTGAACTGTAATCAGGCTTAATGTGTGAACTTTGAAGTTGGCTTGAGATAACCAAGAGATCAGATTACAAAAGACACCCTTCCGATACGAACCCAGCATCCAAGTTGAACGAGTTCTGTATTTCGGCACTTTTTTTTTGCCAATTTACGTCTGCCTCAACAGCTGTCACCCTTTTATGCAGCATGAAAAACCCTCCGTCGCAGAGTAAACTGTTGCTGTGAGGGAACTCAAAAGTCCCTGAGCTGGTTATAGCCCAGTACGAGACGGCAACGATTCCAGTCTGAATTAATAATTCAACTCTACAGAATTAAACCTTTTTGCTTCCTCATACAATTCCTCAATAGCTCCACAACAGCTTTTCATTCATTCATGCATTGTTCAGCATTCCTAATATTCCTAATCGGAATGGCAGACGGATGTTAATTTGGATAATGTGAAGTTTTGCATTTTGGTAAAACAAACAAGGGCAGGACTTCTACAATTAAGAGTAGGACCTTGGGTAATGTTGTAGAAAAGAGGGACCTAAGGGTTCAGTTACATAATTCTTTGAGGTTTTGTCACATGGAGGAAGAGCGGTTAAGAAGGCGCTTAGCACGCTTGTCTTCATTGCTTAGTCCTTTGAGTATAGGAGTTGGGAAGTCATGTAGAGGTTGTACAAAACGATGAGGCTTCTTCTGGAGTACTGTGTCCAGTTCTGGTCTCCCTGTTATAGGAAGGATATTATTAAGCTGGAGGGGATTCAGATGAGATTCACTCGGATGCTGCCGGGTATCGAGTGTTTGAGTTATAAGGAGAGGCTGGATAAGCTGGGACTTTTTTCACTGGAGCATAGGAGGTTGAGGGGTGAACCTTATAGAGGTTTATAAAATCAGGAAGAGTACAGATAAGGTGAATGGTAGGTGTCTTTTCCCTTTGGTGGGGGATTTTAAGACCATGGGGCATATTTTTAAGCTGAGAGAAGAAAGATTTAAAAAGGACATGAGGGGCAACATTTTTACACCGAGGGTGGTTTGTATGTGGAATGAACTTCCAGAGAGAAAGTGGTGGACGTGGATACATTTACAATGTTTAAAAGACATTTGGATAAGTACATGAATAAGAAATGTTTGGAGGATTATGGGCCAAGCACAAGCAGGACTGGTTTAGTTTGGGCTAATGGCCGGCATAGACTGAAGGGGTTGTTTCTGTACTGTATGACTCTATGACTTTATTAATGAGTAACTAAACTGCTAATTTCCTCTGTAATTGCTTATATATAGTGCAATAAAGTGCTAACATGGTTCCTGGCTTCCATATTCAGGCAATCTTTGCCATGAGGCACTCACTCCAAGCATACAGCTTATAACTAATTCAATAAAGACACAGTTCAAGCCAGACTGTTATACTGAGAACTCGTAATGTGGTGTCAGGGACTAAGGTTGAATACTGAAGAGCTTTGTAGATGCACAGCTGCTAAAAGAGGAACACAGGAATGTTCAGAACTGCTGGAAGCTGTGAAGGAAAAGAAGGAAGAAACAGGTCCGAGTTGAACTACTGGGTAAAATCCAATGGCTGCAGATGTTTTTCTCCTGATACCCTGTTTCAATGAACAAGAATTTGTCCACTTGCAATAGCAAAACTATGAGGTTACAACAGATTTAATTAACAAACCACACTAGTTACGAATAGTTACACATTTATCATTGTTGGGGTCGAACTGTTTGCATCTGACCCTAAATCTCTCTGAGAAAGAGAAAATCAGAGCACAAAAATTTTGAAAGGCATGATTTGAACCACAAGAGAACAAAATTTCTGAATGGTATGTGCCTAATATTAGAGCCCAAAGTGAAAAAGGGTACATTGATCAATACGTGACTGCATTAACACAGCTCACAGAATCCTGTGAATGTGTGCTACTAAAAGATAATGTCATTAATGATCTCATTAGGCATGAGAGATCCCATTGTGAGAACATGTCTGCTGAGAGAGGAGAAACTTACTCTCAGGAAAGCAATTGATGTGCTGAATTGAGGCTGAAAATCAGCAGATAGAGAAATTCATCGCTGAGCAGACCAAGCCTTGCACTGAGCTGGTAGATACTCCAGGCCAAAAGGGTAGAAAGATCACAGAGAAAGGGCAGGGTTCAAATACTGCATCCTATAATGGAAAAGAAGGCATGTCAGGCATGGAGAATGCAGTGCCCTCTCTACTAAAAATTGAATCGCTTTGTGTATAAGTGCTTGGCTGGGAGCAAATACAGCAAGCAGTGAAAAGGATGAGCTGGAAGTTCTACTAAATCACTCTGGTGATAGATAGATCATACAATCAGGTTGATAGTTGATAATTGGTTTATGATTGTTAACTGCAGAATGAGAACATCAAGTTAATATAAAGTGTAAGATAAAGACAGATAAATATTGGTGAGTCTTGCAACACCATGGCCTTCACAGAGCCGTGTGAAGTGGCTCAACACAGCAAAATAAAAGTCTTACCAAGGACTACTCTATCTCTCATTGGAGAGAGGCAAATGGTGATGGTTTAACCTGAGGTTCTCTCTTAGAGAAAGTCTACAACTTGGACTGGTAATTCCCAATGTGCTAAAGGAGATTTGCAACTGATGAAACTGATGATGATATCATTCTGGGGACCTGGGTTCAAATTCTGCCATGGCAGATGGTGGAATTTGAATTTAATAAATATCTGGAATTAGGAATCTAATGATGACCATGAATCCATTGTCAATTGTCATAAAAACCTATCTGGTTCACTAATGTCCCTTAGGGAAGGAAACTGCCATCCTTACCTGGTCTGGCCTACATGTGACTCCAGACCCATAGTAATGTGGTTGACTGTGAACTGCCCTTTGGACAATTAGGGATGGGCAATAAATGCTGCCTAGCCAGTGATGCCCTCATCCCGTGAATGAATAAAACAAAACTCCCAGGACAGGACAGCACAGGGTTATATAAAGAGTACAACCTTCAGTCGCCTGAGCTCTTCGCTGTGGAATTCCCTCCCTGAGCCTCTCTGCACACCCCCAACACCCAGTCTCTCATTCTTCCTTTCGAATGCACTTTAAGCTTACCTCTCTGATGAAGTTTTGGTCCGTGTGCTCTCAGATATATTCATATACAGCCCTGGCATCAACTTAGTTTCGGTAATGTTCCAGTTGAAGTGCCCAGGGACGTGGTAGCTGCTTTATAAATGCAAGGCAGCATTGTTGCTTTCATGGCTAATCCCTGACGTTGGTGGTGGTGATCAGCAACAGGTTTCACATCAAATTAAAATTGACTGTCTTACAACCAGTCACTGATATGAGCATCAAACTATCATGCACTGTCATAAAATTTGTTCCTATTATGCAGTAAAGCTCAGTACCTCTTTACAAAGTATCAGAGCATGCTGCAATGTTCAAATGTAAGACATGTAAGAAATAGGAGTGGGCAATTCAGTCCATTGAGCCTGCTCTGCTTCACATGACCATGGAGATCTTTGGTTTCAGTGTCATCTACCCACTCTCTACATCCCAAAGATCTCTCAGCATTGACCCTGTTAAACTCCTTCAGAATCTTGTAGCTCTCAGTGAGAACACCTCCTGTTCTTCTCAACCCCCAAACGGGCTGCATGGTGGCTTAGTGGTTAGCACTGCTGCTTCACAGCACCAGGGATCTGGGTTCAATCCCACCCTCAGGTGACTGTCTGTGTGGAGTTTGCATGTTCTTCCTGTGTCTGCATGGTTTCCTCCCACAGTCCAAAGATGTGCAGGTTAGGGTGGAATAGCCATGCTAAATTGCCTATAGTGTGCAGGCTAGGTGATAGTTGGATCCTGGAAATCAATGTGATCATTTGATTGGATGCTGGGCATCTGTGTAATGATTTGATTGGGCACTAGGTATCTGGTGTTTATAGATTCATAGAATCCTTACAGTGTGGAAAGAGGCCCTTCAGCCCAACAAGTCCACACTGACGCTCAGAGCATCCCACCCAGACCCATCCCCCTATAACACACCTAAACTACACATCCCTGAACACTATGGGCAATTTAGCATGGCCAATCCACCTAGCTTGCACATCTTTGGACTGTGGGAGGAAACTAGAGCACCCACATTCACTGGTGGGACGTGGGTATTGCTGGCAGGCCCAATAATTATTGCCTGTCACTAGTTGCCCTTGAGAAGGTGGTGGTGAGCTGCCTTCTTGAACCGCTGCTGGCCACATGCTGTAGGTTGACCCACAATGCCATTAGGGAGAGAATCCCAGAATTTTGACCCCGTGACACTAAAGGAACAGCAATATATTTCCAAGTCAGGATAGGGAGCGGCTCGGAGGGGGCCTTGCAGGGGTTGGTGTTCCCATGTATCTGCTGCTCTTGTCCTTCCAGATGGAAGTGGTCATGAGTTTGGAAGGTGCTGTCTGAGGATCTTTGGTGACTTTCTGCAGTGCGTCTTGTACATGGTACACTGCTGCTACTGAGCGTCGGTGGTGGAGGGAGTAGATGTTTGTGGATGTGGTGCCAATCAAGCGGGCTACTTTGTCCCTGGATTGTGTCAAGTTTCTTGAGTGTTGGAGCTGCATCCATCCAGGCAGGTGGAGAATATTCCATCACACTCCTGACTTGTGCCTTGTCGATATTGGATAGACTTTGGGGAGTCAGGAGTTGAATTACTTGCTGCAGTATTCCTAGCCTCTGACTTGCTCTTGTAGCCATAGTACTTATGTGACCTGGAAAATTCTCCACATTGTCAGGTAGATGCCAGTGTTGTAACTATACTGGAAGAGCATGGCTAAGGGAGTGGCAAGTTCTGGAGCACAAGTCTTCAGTACTATTGCTGGAATGTTGTCAGACCCTATACACTTTGCAGTACCTAGAGTATCTGATGTGTCGTGAATTGAATTGGTTGAAGACTGGTATCTATAATGTTGGGGACCACTGGAGGAGGCCGAGATGGCCTCGACACTCCTGGCTGAAGATTGCTTTGAATACTTCAGCCTTATCTTTTGCATTGATGTGCTGGGCTCTTCCATCATTGAGGATGAGGATATTTGTGGAGCCTCCTCCTCCAGTAAGTTGTTTAATTGTCCGCCGTTATTCACGACCGAATATGGCAGGGCTGCAGAGCTTAGATCTGATCTGTTTGTTGTAGGATTTCTTAGATCTGTCTATCAATTGCTGTTTATGCTGTTTGGCAAGTAGTCCTGATTGTTGGCTTCACCAGGTTGACACCTCATCTTCAGGTATGCCTGGTGCTGCTCCTGGCATGCCCTCCTGCACTCTCCATTGAACCCGGGTTGATCCCCTGGCCTGATGGTAATGGTTGAGTGGGGGATATGCTGGGCCATGAGGTTACAGATTGTGCTGGAGTACAATTCTGCTGCTGTTGATGGCCCACAGTGTCTTGTGCATGCTCAGTCTTGAGTTGTTAGATCTGTGCGAAGTCTGTCCCATTTAGCACGGTGATAGTGCCACACAACACGATGGAGGTTGTTCTCAATGTGAAGGCAGGACTTTGTCTCCACAAGGACTGTGCAGTAGTCAATCTTAACTGATACTGTCATGGACAGATGCATCTGCAACCGGCAGATTGGTAAGGATGTGGTCTAGTATGTTTTTCCCTCATTGGTTCCCTCACCAACTGCTGCAGATCCAGTTTAGCAGCTATATCTTTTAGGACCCGAACAGCTCGATCAGTAGTACTTCTGCTGAACCACTCTTGGTGGTGGACATTGAAATCCCCCAGCCAGAGTACATTCTGTGCCCTTGTCATCCTCAGTGCTTCCTCTAAGTGTTGCTCAATATTGAGGAATACTGATTCAACAGCTGAGGGAGGACGGTATGTGGTAAGCAGCTGGAGGTTTCCTTGCCCATGTTTAACCTGAAGCTATGAGACTTCATGGGGTTCAGAGACATTGTTAAGGACTCCCAGGGCAATTCCTTCCTGAAGGTGTACCACTATGTTGCCACCTCTGCTGGGTCTGTCCTACCGGTGAGACAGGACATGTCCAGGGATGGTGATGGTGGTGTCTGGGACATTGTCTGTAAGGTATGATTCTGTGAGTATGACTATGTCAGACTGTTGTTTGACTAGTCTGTGAGACAGCTCTCCCAATTTTGGCCCTAACCCCCAGATGTTAGTGAGGAAGACTTTGCAGGGTTGACAGGGCGTTAGCTGTTTTGGTGCCGAGGTCAATGCCAGGTGGTCTGTCGGCTTCAGTACTTTATTGAAAGTTTGTAGTGGTTGATACGAATGAGTAACTTTGCTAGGCCATTTTAGAGAGCGGTTAATTGTCAACTGTATGGTCTGGAGTCACGTGTAGGCCAGACCTGCTGAGCATGGTACATTTCCTTCCTTAAAGGACATTAGTGAAGCAGATGGACTTTTTCTGACAATCAATTTGTAATTCCAAATATTTTTTATTGAATTCAAATTCCACCATTTCCCATGGCAGGATTCGAACTTGTGTCCCCAGAAAATTAGATGATCTTCTGGATTAATAGTCTAGCGATAATACCGATAACAATAATTGATTGGTCACTGGGTATCTGTGTGATGGTTTGAGTGGATGCTGGATATTGATGTGGTGAATTGATTATTTCGCTGACTGTTAGAAAGCCCCCTTGGGATTGGCTTGTTGTTTCCATATTCTATTGCAATGTCACAAATTGACCACCGGATTCTCATTCTGACCTCTGTCTCCTGTCCTTAGATTATATCCGTGCTTCCCAGGCCTTGATGATCATATCTATCTTGATGGGATTTTTTGCTGGAATCACCAGTTTGTTTGGACTGAAGTGCACACTATTGGGTAACACGGAACCCACCGTGAAGGCAAAAGTTGCAACTGCTGGAGGGGTCCTGTTTATAATCGCTGGTGAGTGGGTGGGGAGCTGAGCCCCAGTGCACCGTATAAGGGGTGAGTGGGAAGGTCAGTGAGTGTGTGTGTGTGTAGTGGGGGAGATGACTGTGAGTCCAAGGGGTGTAAAATGGGAATTGTGGCTGTGGGGGTGGATGTGATATAGGCAGAGTGGGATTTCAGAGGGTGTGAATTAGTGGTGTGTGAGTTGGGTGTATAATTTGAGGGACTGTGCTTTGGGGGTATGTATTGGGGGGGGTTGAATTGCGGGGTTGTGAATTCAGAGACTATGAGCTGGGGAGGTATGAATTGAGTGGCTAAGGTTTGAGGGGGTGTGAGTGTGTGTGTTAGGAGGGTTTGAGTTGGGGGAGGGTGGGGGTTGGGAGGATTTGAGTTGGGGGTGGTATGAGTTGGGGGAGGGTGTGAGTTGAAGAGGGTTTGAGTTAGGGAGGGTGTAAATTGAGGGGATGTAAATTGGGAGGGTGACTTGGGAGCATGAGTTGGGAGGGGATTTGAGTTGAGGGGTTGAGTTAGGAGGTTGTGAGTTGGGGTTTGAATTGAAGGAGTTTGTGTTGAAGGGGTTTGCATTGGTACGGTGTGAGTTGGGGAGGTGTGAGTTGGGGAGGGTGTGAGTTGGGGAGGGTGTGAGTTGAGTGAGGTGTGAGTTGGGGAGGGTGTGAGTTGGGGCAGGTGTGAGTTGGAGTGGATGTGAATTGGGGATGGTGTGAGTGGGGGGGAAGCATGAGTGGGGGGAGGTGTGAGTTGGGGGAGGAAATTGGATCTGATTTAGGAGGATGTGAGTTGGGGGAGTGTGAAATGAGGGTGTAGGTCCCTGGGGTGAGTTTGCAAGGTCGATGATTGGGTAGTGTGTACTCTACTCGTTCTGCTTTCCTCAGCATTTTCTGTTTCTCAGTAGCGTGTTTGAGGATTGACGATAATGCATTTGACATTGGTGTGTTTGGTGTTGGAGAGTTTGATGATGGTATTTTTCTTCCACAGCCCTGTGCGCAATGGTCCCTGTTTCCTGGTATGCCTACAATGTCACTATACAGTTTTATGACCCAATCTACCCTGGCACCAAGTAAGTGACTGCCTTGTGATGAGTCAGCATTCTTCAGGCAGTTGACAGATTGGGTTATTGTCTGACAGTCAAACCTTCTCACGGCAACTAGCCCAAATTGTAAGGGGAGAAAGAAACCGTCTTTGAAGAATGGGTGGGCGACTGTTTGGGGGAACACCCTCTCAGTGCAGTAATCCCTCAGTGCTGTGCCTCTGAGTGGGTAACTCCGTCTCTACTGGGTGTCTCAGCAATGGGTTCAAGTGTGCCCCCACCACAGAGACTGCGAATCGACGAACATTTTGAGTGTCTGGAACTGAGATTTGAACCCTGGGAGTGGGAGTTTGGGGTTGGGCAGAGTCAGTATGACTCAGATGACCGAGTGGTTTTGGTTAATAGATAATCTGCATTCAGGCCCCCACCTCCTCCTAAATCATCAGTCTGCCTGGATCAGGAGTGGAGGTAATGACCACTCACAGGCCCATACATAGTGAGTCAGACAGGAGGGATAGGGTGGGGGTACCTTTGGCAAAGGTTTGGGAGTGAAGAGGTTTAGGGAAATCCAACAGATGCTCTGGGGTGTGCCGATTACCAATGTTGTCCCTCCCTATCTGATTCGAGGTATGAGCTCGGACCGGGTCTCTACATCGGCTGGGCCGGAGCATCTCTGGAGCTGATCGGTGGGATCTGCCTGTGCTTCTCATGTCAAACAGCTAAGGAGGTCAGAGGGTAAGTATCACAAGCGTCCCATCATGGGAGGGCATTAATGCTGCGACGGTGGGCCCTCTGCCACTCAGGTGACCCTGCACCTATCACGTGAATTACCCTATCCCCAGGTAACTGACCTCTCCGGCCTGGGATTGGCACTACCTCCCCCCTCCCTCTCTAGGGGGTGCACTACCCTTCGTTCATTGATCACCACTCACTGGCATTGCCTGAGTATTGACTCCCCGGGCACTGAGCCCCCTTTGCCAGGCACCAGACATCTTGCCCCTTGGACGCACTGACTCTCTGCCCCCCACCCCAACCCCAACCCCAACCCCAACAGCCCCCCATTTGGGCATGGAACGGTCTATGAATATTGAACAATAGGCATTGGATGCTATTTGGTAGAGGAAAAAAAAAGTCTACATCCTTCCATTTGGAAGTTGGGAACACTACCCCCTTTCACCCCTTTCTCATCATCGCTCCTCCGTACCCACTGGTCCCTTCTTGGCTCCACCCTGCTTCCCCACTTGCCCGGACAAGTGCCAGGAACAGTGGCACTCTCTGAGACCTCGCGTTGACAGGTGGCATGGTGGCATCGTTGTCATGTTTATTTTTCTTACAGTAGCTACACGTACACGTACAGGACAGGTAGATCCACACCAGGAGAAGCAGCCAAGAAATGGATCTCGGAGCCGGATAACGCCAGCAACTACGGGAAGAACGCTTATGTTTGAGGGCGTTCTTACCTTCAGCACCTTGACTCATCTGGTAAATGGGCACGGTCTACTGCGTTTCAGGCCAGTCCCTTTACTCTGTGGGGGATCACTGTGTCCTTTTCTCCCCTCGTACATGTGCATCCACTTCCACACCCCGCAAGTCAGGACTCGGTTAATTCTCTATCTCTCGCTTCTATTTGCTGAAAATCTGATCATTGTCGATGATGAAACCGGACCTTCTGTGCAACTGGTCGATATGGCATGAACCACGATCCGGTGCCTCTCTCTCTCCCGAAAGCTTCGCTGCGACTTGGGGCGGGATCTGGGGAGCACGAGGAGGAATCTTTACTGAACCTGAAAGAGACCGTTTAATCGATCGTGTCTGTGCCACTGCTCAGAGCAAATCTACACAGTGTCCTATCTTCTCCCCCGCGCGTTGTTCCTTTGCGATCTGAATGTTTCCATTTGGACTGCCGTCTCAGGCAGCATGTGGGAACAGGAGTAGGCCATTCCGCCCCTTGGGGCTGTCCCACCGACCATGGCCGATCAAGCATTTTTACCCACCGCATCCCCAAAATCCTCTTCGTAGAAGTCTATCAATCCCTACTTTAAATATAATCAAAGGCTACGCTTCTGCTGCCCTCTGTGATATTGCAAAGATTCACAACTCTCCGAGTAAAAGATTTCTCTCAACTCAGTCCTAAATAGCACTCCTGTTCATTTTTAAATGGTTCTAGACTCTCCAATCAGGGAGAACACCTCATCTGCGTCCACCTTTTCTATCTCTTGAAGTGTTTTGTAGCTTTCAATGAGATGGCTTGTCATTTTGCAAAAGCCAGCTTGTCCAATCTCTCTTCACAGGACAGTCCTGTGAAGGAGGCTCGTCAATCTTCGCTGCACTCCATCTACCTTTCTTAACATAAGGAGATCAAAACTATACACGATACTTCAGGTGCAATCTAACTAATCTCAGACTTCATGCTCCTAGAATCTAACACACTTACATTGTGTGGACATTACAATCGAAAACCACAATGGAACAGTAAAATGGTATGTCTGTCCAGTTGGGGCTGGTAAAACTGAAAACTATTGAAAGTCCTTATGCTTGCAAAGATGCTAATGGTCCACATTATGAATTTGACTGGAGGCACCTCAACCTAATTGCAACGTTGCTAATAGTCCCATCAGTTTCCTAAGGTGAACAAGGGATCCTTGGCCAAGAGGGTACAAACTTATTAACAAGTTGAAACCGACTCCTTAATGAGTCTATCATGTGACAAAACTATACAACTGAAGCAAGGTTTCACCTGTACTCTTGCACTCAAATCCTCTTGCAATAAAGGCTAACATTCCATCGGCCTTCCCAATAGATTTCTAAACTTGCATATTAGCCTTCAGTGATTTATCAACAAGGATACCCATGTCTCTTTGTATATCTCCATTTTCCATCCTCTCACATAATTCCACATTCTCATCCCCCTCCCAATCGTCTTTCATTCGCCATGCCCAACATAAATCTACCTCTGCCTTAAAAATACCCAATGACCCTTAACATCCACTGATGTATGAGGCACTTCCAAAATCTTGAAGAGAAAGAAGTTCCCTGCATCTCTGTCCTAACAAGCAACCCCACGCTTAAGTTTTAAATAATGGCTCCTAGTGCTGGACTCACCCCGGAGAGGAAACATCCTTATTGCCTTGTCATCTTCCCACTTTGGGCAGCACAGTAGCTAAATGATTAGCACTGTTGCCTCACCCATTAGGGACCCAGGTTCAATTCTACCCTTGGGTGCCTGTCTGTGTGAAGTTTGAATGTTTTGTGTGGGTCTCCTCTGGTTTCCTCCCAGAGTCCAAAGATGTACAGGTTAGGGTGGATTCACCATGCTAAATTGCCCATAGTGTCCAGGGATGTGCAGGTTAAGTGGATTAGCCATAGCATACCCAGAGTTACAAGGATGGATGGGAAGCTCTTTGGAGGATGGGTGAGGACTTGATGGGCTGAATGGCCTGCTTCCACACTATAGGCATTCTATGATGAGGACATTATACACGTCACAAATCACCCCATGATATGCAAGGCATGAGTTAATTCATTCCTGACCTTTGGTTTCCATGGTGAAGGATGTCTAGCATTTCTCTGTCAGTTTTCTTCCTGTCCCCTTCAGATAGATTCAACTCCCTCCCACATTCGCTTTCACAAGCACCAACTTTGCCGGAAGACCTCTTCAAAGTGGCTACTCATCCAGAACACTTAGCCTCTGAACCAGCTGTATAACCGTAAGACAGTCAGACTTAAAGAACTCTTAGGCAATATCTGACAATAAGCTCATTCCATTTACTTTCACTGACATCACATCAGTAAGGCCTGATATGAATCATAAATTGTTTAATTTTAAAATGGACCTTGCTGAACTAAAACATAGCCGCCAACTGCATGGTACAAATTGACCATAATTTCTTGGCAGTTTCAGTCAGCAATTACCATCTCAGATTTCATGCCTCCAGAATTTAACACACTGGTATTGCATGGACATTACAAGTGATGACCATGATAGAACATTAAAATGGTATGTCTCTCCAGCAGTAACTGGTAACAATGAAAGCTATTGAAAAGCCTTACGCCTGCAAAGGTGCTAATGGCCCATAATCCGTGACTGGGGACACCTCAGTATAATTGCAGTGGTGCTCATAGCCCCATTAATTTCCTAAAGTGAACAATGTATTGATAAGCTGAAACTGACTCCTATCCCATGACTGAAAATCCCCTGGTCTTTATAAACTTTAGTTGTACGTTACTGAAGCCTTGCCTCAATCTGCTAAGTATCTTCCCTGCTGGTAACATTCAGCTTGTGTCAAGTGAGTTGAGTCTGCAAGACAAGCAGCAAAATAGCCAGGATCCATTCTAACACCTAAGCCTGCCTTGAGAAAACTGCCTCAGAACCTAATTCAGAAAGAAACCTTGTTTTTGACTGAAGAGTGGACCAAGCAACCTCATACAGCCGTGCCTTTGTGGATTTGTTAATGAACTCATCAACTCCTGCCTTGGCTAACTGATCCCTGCTGAATCTGAGTTCCTCCAGGAAAGAATCCTTACTGGACACTAACTTTCTGTGCTGTGACAGTCATGTGCATTAATGTTCAATCTTTGGTCATTCCTAATTAGCAAATCTTCCTTTTCTTATTTTCTACCTTGTGATGCATGTGCGAGTTATATCAATCACTCCCCAAGCTTAATAAATCATGTTTCTGATTCAACCCCAAAGAGTGTTTGTGGTGGGTGAGTTTAAAAATTGGAATTAGTAAACAAAAGAAACACACGGTTGTCTTTTTTTAAAACAACTCCATATGTGGACAGAAAGTAGATTAGATCCAACAGTGGTCAAAAGGAACAGGAAGTGTCCAGAGCAGCATCCAGTGCTGCAGGAGATAGGTGAAGATGGATAAGTGCGTGAAGTAAATTCTATCCTTCAGCAAGACCCCTGCGCCACGTTAAAATGCGCTTCTTTCTGTCAGCCATCTTGATGCACACCTTCAACATAAGTGGTTTTGGGGGGGGCGGTCGCTGGTAGGAAGGGGAGGGGAAGGGGGAGGAAGTCAGATATGCCATGAGTGAAAATGTTACATCTGTGCTCCCTAAGCTTTTCCTGCTGTGATGCCGTTCTGAAATGACAGCTTGAAACTGTTGAGACCTCAGCGAGAGCGCAGGGGTCCATGACTTTCACCCCAAAACATGAAGTACAATTTGAGCAGGCGCATCCTATCAGTGCAGTGGCTGCTCAGTTGGCTGGAATGCTGGTTTACAATGCAAGAGTAATACCAACAGCATGGGTTCAATTCCCACACTGCTGATGATACCTGGAAGGTCCTACCTTCATGGCCTCCTCCTTCACCTGAGGTGTGCTGACCCTCAGGTTAAACCACCAGCAGTAGTCATCTCTTTCTAATGAAAGGTGGCACAACTCTGGTGTCTTTACCTTCTTTTCTGGGGAGGCAGTGGCCTAGTGGTATTCTTGCTGGACTGTTAATCCGGGGACTCCAGTTCGAATCCTGATGTGGCTGATGGTAGAATTTGAATTAAATAAACAAAAACAATCTGGAATTACGAGTCCACTGCTGACTATGAGCCTGTAGTCAACAGTTTGAAAGACCCATCGGGTTCACTAATATCCTTTAGGGAAGGAAACTGCCATCCTTACCTGGTCTGGCCTACATGTGACTCCAGACCCACAGCAATGTGGTTGACTCTTAACTGCCCTCTGGGCAATTAGGGATGGGCGATAAATGCTGGCCTAGCCAGGGACGCCCTCATCATAAAAAAAATTTGGCACGACACCTCTTTCTGCAATGAGGGGGTGACAAAAGGACATCAAGGTTTATTGTGGGGGTAGGTGAGAAAGCAGAGGTGAGGGCACAAGTGGATCTTATCAAATGGTGTAGCAGACTTGAGGGGCTGAATGGCCTAGTTTGCTCCTTGTTCTTATTTTGAAAGTGAATTGGCATGAAACCTGCCTGTGATAAAAGATCAGTAGCTAATTTCCTCTGTGCTAATCAGTGACTGCATTACACACTGATAATATTGATTGATTAATGAGATTTGCCTGAATCTTGTAGTGCCCTTCAGTCTTAACAATCTGTACAATTTACAACTGAAAGTGAACTGTTGTATCATTGATAGAAATACGCTTTTCGCCAAAAAAAACTCAAGTCTCCCACCAGGGGCCACAAATGATCTCCAGGGCGTGCTTAATCGATTGTTCTGTATGACAAACACAAAAGATTCTTCCAAAATACTCCACAAATTCACTTGCAAACATGGCACGGGGAGTGACCTTGTACTCTACCCTCACCTTAATGACAATACTGTCCAAATCAACAAAACTGTAATCAGATTAATAACTGCATCCAGGCTCATAAACCTTTATTAAAGTTCACTTTGGTAATTTGGCAAGACCTTTTTTCGGATGTTTTGAGGTTGTCTGTCTGGAAGTATAACTATGGAGTCTCCACATTGAAATTTTGCTTTTCGTTTGGGAGAGGGGATACGTTCCGTGGTAAGTCTCTGTATCTAATGTGTAAGGGGCACCCCGAAAAGGAACAGACTCCTTGGCGAGCAACCTGGACTTTGAATCCCGCCATCTGTGTTCACGTCCTGGGAGTATCTTGATTCTTGCTGCCTCAGCCAATGGAAATTTCTGAACACCTCTGGTGCACTAAGGATCATTGCTCCTTTGCTAACTCAGCCAGCTCCTCATCTCAACGTCCAGTCCTGAGCTCAGCCTGATTTGGATCCGCTCTGCCTCACTCTTCATCTCATTCAGTCCTGCGCCACCACTTATGAGCCCGCTCTCTGCTACCTTTTCTACATCACTCTTGCCGTTCACACATATAGCCGTCACTGCCAGCAACTTTGGAAATAGTTCCTTTGGGTTCCAAGTTGAAGTTCAGAAATATTTTTAGCAGCTTCTCACCTTGCATGCCTCAGAACCTTTGTAATAATGCCAATGTTTGTGGAGAGAGTGTACAGTGTGCAGTGAGAGTGGGGTTCCCCTTGAATTGGTATTCTTGCAGACTGTCCTGATGAGTGCGAGCCAAAAATGTGTCTTTTGTCAGCATAGAACATAGAACATTAACATAGAACATTACAGCGCAGTACAGGCCCTTCAACCCTCGATGTTGCGCCGACCTGTGAAACCAATCTGAAGCCCATCTAACCTAAACTATTCCATTATCATCCAAATGTTTATCCAATGACCATTTAAATGCCCTTAAAGTTGGCGAGTCTACTACTTTTGCAGGCAGGGCATTCCACGCCCTTACCACTCTCTGAGTAAAGAACCTACCTCTGACATCTGTCCTATATCAATCACCCCTCAATTTAAAGCTATGTCCCCTCTGCTAGCCATCACCATCCGAGGAAATACTGAAGTTCTATAAAATATTGGTTAGGCCACTTTTAGAATACAGCGTACAATTCTGGTTTCCCTGCTATAGGAAAGATGTTAAACCTGAAAGGGTTCAGAAAAGATTTACTAGGATATTGCTAGGGTTGTAGGGTTTGAGCTATAGGCGGAAGCTGAATGGGCTGGGGCTTTACTCCCCTGGAGAATCAGAGGCTGAGGGGTCAACTTATAGAGGTTTATAAAATCATGGATCCTCTGTTTTTCATTTACATAAATGATTTGGATGAAAATATAGAAGGCATCGTTAGTAAGTTTGCAGATGACACCAAAATTGGTGGTGTAGTAGACAATGAAGAAGATTTTCTAAGATTACAAAAGGATTATGATTAAATGGGTCAATGGGCTGAAAAATGGCAGAAGGAGTTCAATCTGGATAAATGTGATACATTGCATTTGATAGAACAAACAAGGGCAGGGCTATACAATTAATGGTTAGGGCCTTGGATAGTGTTGTAGAACAGATGGACCTAGCGGTTTGAAGTTTCTGTCACATATAGTCAGGATGGTTAAAAAGGCATTTAGCACGCTTGTCTTCATTGCACAGACCTTTGAGTCTAGGAGTTGGGACATCACGTAGAGGTTGTATAGGATATTGGTGAGGCCTCTTCTGGAACGCTGGATTGGAGTGTATTAGCTCTAAGGAGAGGTTGGGTAGACTTGAATTGTTTTCGTTAGAGTGCTTGAGGTTGAGGGGGTGGCCTGATAGAAGTATATACAACTATGAGAGACATGGATAGGGTGGATAGTTAGAGTACTTTTTCCAGGCTGCTAATGTCAAAAAACTGGGGTCATAGGTTTAACATGCTAAATGTCTTTTTAACCACCCTGTCTACCTGTGAGGCAAATTTCAAAGAATTATGTACCTAAGCCCCTAGGTCTGTTTGTTCTATGACACTTCCCAGGGTCCTGTAACTGTATAAGTCCGTCCTTGTTTGTATTACCAAAATACCAGCAGGGGTAGGCCATTCGAGCCTTCCACACTGTTTCACCATTCAATACGATTATGGCGGAACTGTTTCTGGTGGGAGCAGGGACTGAAATGATGGCACCCAACGCTGGTTCTGGCCCAAGCATTTAGCGAAAGCCTTGACTCCCACCCTGTTTGGTAGTTCATTCAACACAACCCCCCACGCCCCAAAACCATTGAGTGACTAGGATTTCAGAACTTGTCATGGCGGGACCAACACCAAATCTGACACCTCATGGGTATAAATATAATGCTGTCCTTCCCACTAACGTGGGTTGAACATCTTCACAATTGCCACCAACCACGGGCAAGTTCGGTGCCAATGTGTTGTGCCCCTCCGTCAATGGTTTCACTGCCTGCTTGACCGCCTGTCCAAGATGTCGCCACCAAATGGGGAATGAAGCACAAAGCCCGGGTGACCAGTTGGAGCGGGTTGGTGAGTACTCTCGGATCTCCATTCATCCAGTTCTCTTCAACTGTGTCAGAGACGCTGCATGTCGTAAAGTGAGAATTCAGTCAGAGCACGCGTCCAGTTACCCAGACACCACACTTTAGGAAGGATTTCCGCTGGAAAGGCAAGAGAGGTGGTGGTCTAGTGATATTATCACTGGACTCTTGTTCTGGTGACCCAAGTAATGGTCTGCAGGCTTGGGTTCGAATCTGACTATGGAAGGCAGTGGTACTGAGTCCAGGACAAAACTTGGAGTCTAATGATGTTAGTTGTTGGGAAAACTCATGTGATTTGCTATTGCCCTTTCAGGAAGGGAACTGTTGCCTGTACCTGGTTTGGCCCCCATGTGACTCCAGACCCCCAGTAATGGGGTTAACTCTTAGCCACCCTTCTAGGCAATTAGGGATGGTTAGTAAATGTTGGCCTTATCCACCAAGGCCCTCATCCTGTGTATACATTTGCAGAGAAGTGTAGGTAGTAGCATATTTTTGATGGGCAGAAGGACCTTTTCTGTATTGTATGACTTGATCAAGGTGTTCAACAACACTGAGGGTCCCAGACAGGGAGAAGCTGTTCCCACTGGCAGAAGGACCAGGAACAGAGATAGAAGGAACTGCAGATGCTGGAGAATCTGAGATAACAAGGTGTAGAGCTAGATGAACACAGCAGGCCAAGCAGCATCAGAGGAGCAGGAA